>NC_083367.1:4425000-4510000 GCF_030254825.1 Meriones unguiculatus
AGAAACAAGTTTCCAAGAAGAACAGAAACCCAAAGCACTACTTTGTAAACTAAATCACAAGTGTGTCGCTCACTCAATTAGGAATACAGGGAAACCGGAAAGTGTTATCTCACACTGTATGGCACAGAAACAAGTTTCCAAAGAAAGAACAGAAATGCAAAGCACAACTTTGTAAACTAAATGACATACGTGTCGCCTTTTCAATTATTATAAGAGGAAAACTGAAAAGTGATAGAACACACTGTACAGCACAGGAACATGTTTCCATCAAAAGAACAGAAACGCAAAGCACAACTTTGTAAACTAATTCACATACGTGTCGCCTGTTCAATTATTATAAGAGGAAAACTGAAAAGTGATATAACACACTGTACACTACAGGAACATGTTTCCATCAAAAGAACAGAAACGCAAAGCACAACTTTGTAAACTAATTCACATACGTGTCGCCTGTTCAATTATTATAACAGGAAAACTGAAAAGTGATATAACCCTAACCCTAACCCTAACCCTAAGGCCCTAACCCTAACCCTAAACCTAACCCTAACCCTAACCCCTAACTCTAACCCTAACCCTAACCCTAACCCTAACGCTAACCCTATCCCTTACCCAGCCCTAACCCTAACCCTAACCCTAACCCTAACTTGTTCCTAACAGGAACAAGTTTCCAACGAAAGAACGTAAATGAAAAGCACTACTTTGTAAACTGAATCACACGTGTGTCACTCGCTCAAATAGGAATACAGGAAAACCGAAAAGTGTTATATCGCACTGTACGGCATAGAAACTAGTTTCCATCGAAAGAACAGAAAAGCAAAGCACAACTTTGTAAACTAAATCACATACGTGTCGCCCGTTCAATTACTACAACAGGAAAACTGAAAAGTGATATATCACATTGTACAGCACAGGAACAAGTTTCAATTGAAAGAACAAAAAAGAAAATCACTAATTTGTAAACTAAATCACATGTGTGTCGCTCGCTTCATTAGGAATACAGGAAAACTGAAAAGTAATATATCTCACTGTACAGCACAAGAACAAGTTTCCAACAAAAGAACAGAAAAGCAAAGCACTACTTTTCAACAGAATCACCTGTGTGTCGCTCGCTCAATTAGAAATACAGGAAAACTGAAAAGTGTTATCTCGCACTGTACGGCACAGAAACAAGTTTCCTTTGAAAGAACAGAAACGCAAAGCACAACTTTGTAAACTAATTCACATATGTGTCGCCTGTTCAATTATTATAACAGGAAAACTGAAAAGTGATATAACCCTAACCCTAACCCTAACCCTAAGGCCCTAACCCAACCCTAACCCCTAACCCTAACCCTAACCCTAACCCTAACCCTAACCCTAACCTAACCCCTAACCCTAACCCTAACCCTAACCCTAACCCTAACCCTAACCCTAATGCTAACCCTAACCCTAACCCTAACCCTAACACTAACCCTAACCCTAACTTGTTCCTAACAGAAACAAGTTTCCTAACAGGAACAAGTTTCCAACGAAAGAATGTAAATGAAAAGCACTACTTTGTAAACTGAATCACATGTGTGTCACTAGCTCAATTAGGAATACAGGAAAACCGAAAAGTGTTATCTCGCACTGTACGGCACAGAAACTAGTTTCCATCGAAAGAACAGAAAAGCAAAGCACAACTTTGTAAATTAAATCACATACGTGTCGCCCGTTCAATTATTACAACAGGAAAACTGAAAAGTGATATATCACACTGTACAGCACAGAAACAAGTTTCCAAGAAGAACAGAAACCCAAAGCACTACTTTGTAAACTAAATCACAAGTGTGTCGCTCGCTCAATTAGGAATACAGGGAAACCGGAAAGTGTTATCTCACACTGTATGGCACAGAAACAAGTTTCCAAAGAAAGAACAGAAACGCAAAGCACAACATTGTAAACTAAATGAAATACGTGTCGCCTGTTCAATTATTATAAGAGGAAAACTGAAAAGTGATATAACACACTGTACACTACAGGAACATGTTTCCATCAAAAGAACAGAAACGCAAAGCACAACTTTGTAAACTAATTCACATACGTGTCGCCTGTTCAATTATTATAACAGGAAAACTGAAAAGTGATATAACCCTAACCCTAACCCTAACCCTAAGGCCCTAACCCTAACCCTAACCCTAACCCTAACCCCTAACCCTAACCCTAACCCTAACCCTAACATTAACCCTAACGCTAACCCTATCCCTTACCCAGCCCTAACCCTAACCCTAACCCTAACCCTAACTTGTTCCTAACAGGAACAAGTTTCCAACGAAAGATCGTAAATGAAAAGCACTACTTTGTAAACTGAATCACATGTCTGTCACTCGCTCAATTAGGATTACAGGAAAACCGAAAAGTGTTATATCGCACTGTACGGCACAGAAACTAGTTTCCATCGAAAGAACAGAAAAGCAAAGCACAACTTTGTAAACTAAATCACATACGTGTCGCCCGTTCAATTATTACAACAGGAAAACTGAAAAGTGATATATCACACTGTCCAGCACAGAAACAAGTTTCCAAGAAGAACAGAAACCAAAAGCACTACTTTGTAAACTAAATCACAAGTGTGTCGTTCGCTCAATTAGGAATACAGGGAAACCGAAAGTGTTATCTCACACTGTATGGCACAGAAACAAGTTTCCAAAGAAAGAACAGAAACGCAAAGCACAACTATGTAAACTAAATGACATACATGTCGCCTGTTTAATTATTATAAGAGCAAAACTGAAAAGTGATATAACACACTGTACAGCACAGGAACATGTTTCCATCGAAAGAACAGAAACGCAAAGCACAACTTTTTAAACTAATTCACATACGTGTCGCCTGTTCAATTATTATAACAGGAAAACTGAAAAGTGATATAACCCTAACACTAACCCTAACCCTAAGGCCCTAACCCTAACACTAACCCTAACCCCTAACCCTAACCCTAACCCTAACCCTAACCCTAACCTAACCCTAACCCCTAAACCTAACCCTAACCCTAACGCTAACCCTATCCCTTACCCAGCCCTAACCTAACCCTAACCCTAACCCTAACCCTAACCCTAACCCTAACCCTAATTCTAACTTGTTCCTAAAAGGAACAAGTTTCCAACGAAAGAATGTAAATGAAAAGCACTACTTTGTAAACTGAATCACATGTGTGTCACTCGCTCAATTAGGAATACAGGAAAACCGAAAAGTGTTATCTCGCACTGTACGGCACGGAAACTTGTTTCCATCGAAAGAACAGAAAAGCAAAGCACAACTTTGTAAACTAAATCACATACGTGTCGCCCGTTCAATTATTACAACAGGAAAACTGAAAAGTGATATATCACACTGTACAGCACAGAAACACGTTTCCAAGAAGAACAAAAACCCAAATCACTACTTTGTAAACTAAATCACAAGTGTGTCGCTCACTCAATTAGGAATACAGGGAAACCGGAAAGTGTTATCTCACACTGTATGGCACAGAAACAAGTTTCCAAAGAAAGAACAGAAACGCAAAGCACAACTTTGTAAACTAAATGACATACGTGTCGCCTGTTCAATTATTATAAGAGGAAACCTGAAAAGTGATATAACACACTGTACAGCACAGGAACATGTTTCCATCGAAAGAACAGAAACGCAAGGCACAACTTTGTAAACTAATTCACATACGTGTCGCCTGTTCAATTATTATAACAGGAAAACTGAAAAGTGATATATCACATTGTACAGCACAGGAACAAGTTTCAAATGAAAGAACAAAAAAGAAAATCACTAATTTGTAAACTAAATCACATGTGTGTCGCTCGCTTCATTAGGAATACAGGAAAACTGAAAAGTAATATATATCACTGTACAGCACAAGAACAAGTTTCCAACGAAAGAACAGAAAAGCAAAGCACTACTTTTCAACAGAATCACCTGTGTGTCGCTCGCTCAATTAGGAATACAGGAAAACTGAAAAGTGTTATCTCGCACTGTACGGCACAGAAACAAGTTTCCTTTGAAAGAACAGAAACGCAAAGCACAACTTTGTAAACTAATTCACATATGTGTCGCCTGTTCAATTATTATAACAGGAAAACTGAAAAGTGATATAACCCTAACCCTAACCCTAACCCTAAGGCCCTAACCCAACCCTAACCCCTAACCCTAACCCTAACCCTAACCCTAACCCTAACCCTAACCCTAACCCCTAACCCTAACCCTAACCCTAACCCTAACCCTAACCCTAATGCTAACCCTAACCCTAACCCTAACCCTAACCCTAACCCTAACCCTAACCCTAACTTGTTCCTAACAGAAACAAGTTTCCTAACAGGAACAAGTTTCCAACGAAAGAATGTAAATGAAAAGCACTACTTTGTAAACTGAATCACATGTGTGTCACTAGCTCAATTAGGAATACAGGAAAACCGAAAAGTGTTATCTCGCACTGTACGGCACAGAAACTAGTTTCCATCGAAAGAACAGAAAAGCAAAGCACAACTTTGTAAATTAAATCACATACGTGTCGCCCGTTCAATTATTACAACAGGAAAACTGAAAAGTGATATATCACACTGTACAGCACAGAAACAAGTTTCCAAGAAGAACAGAAACCCAAAGCACTACATTGTAAACTAAATCACAAGTGTGTCGCTCGCTCAATTAGGAATACAGGGAAACCGGAAAGTGTTATCTCACACTGTATGGCACAGAAACAAGTTTCCAAAGAAAGAACAGAAACGCAAAGCACAACATTGTAAACTAAATGAAATACGTGTCGCCTGTTCAATTATTATAAGAGGAAAACTGAAAAGTGATATAACACACTGTACACTACAGGAACATGTTTCCATCAAAAGAACAGAAACGCAAAGCACAACTTTGTAAACTAATTCACATACGTGTCGCCTGTTCAATTATTATAACAGGAAAACTGAAAAGTGATATAACCCTAACCCTAACCCTAACCCTAAGGCCCTAACCCTAACCCTAACCCTAACCCTAACCCCTAACCCTAACCCTAACCCTAACCCTAACCGTAACCCTAACGCTAACCCTATCCCTTACCCAGCCCTAACCCTAACCCTAACCCTAACCCTAACTTGTTCCTAACAGGAACAAGTTTCCAACGAAAGATCGTAAATGAAAAGCACTACTTTGTAAACTGAATCACATGTCTGTCACTCGCTCAATTAGGATTACAGGAAAACCGAAAAGTGTTATATCGCACTGTACGGCACAGAAACTAGTTTCCATCGAAAGAACAGAAAAGCAAAGCACAACTTTGTAAACTAAATCACATACGTGTCGCCCGTTCAATTATTACAACAGGAAAACTGAAAAGTGATATATCACACTGTCCAGCACAGAAACAAGTTTCCAAGAAGAACAGAAACCAAAAGCACTACTTTGTAAACTAAATCACATGTGTGTCGTTCGCTCAATTAGGAATACAGGGAAACCGAAAGTGTTATCTCACACTGTATGGCACAGAAACAAGTTTCCAAAGAAAGAACAGAAACGCAAAGCACAACTATGTAAACTAAATGACATACATGTCGCCTGTTTAATTATTATAAGAGCAAAACTGAAAAGTGATATAACACACTGTACAGCACAGGAACATGTTTCCATCGAAAGAACAGAAACACAAAGCACAACTTTTTAAACTAATTCACATACGTGTCGCCTGTTCAATTATTATAACAGGAAAACTGAAAAGTGATAGAACCCTAACACTAACCCTAACCCTAAGGCCCTAACCCTAACACTAACCCTAACCCCTAACCCTAACCCTAACCCTAACCCTAACCTAACCCTAACCCCTAAACCTAACCCTAACCCTAACGCTAACCCTATCCCTTACCCAGCCCTAACCTAACCCTAACCCTAACCCTAACCCTAACCCTAACCCTAACCCTAACCCTAATTCTAACTTGTTCCTAAAAGGAACAAGTTTCCAACGAAAGAATGTAAATGAAAAGCACTACTTTGTAAACTGAATCACATGTGTGTCACTCGCTCAATTAGGAATACAGGAAAACCGAAAAGTATTATCTCGCACTGTAATGCACAGAAACTAGTTTCCATCGAAAGAACAGAAAAGCAAAGCACAACTTTGTAAACTAAATCACATACGTGTCGCCCATTCAATTATTACAACAGGAAAACTGAAAACTGATATATCACACTGTACAGCACAGAAACAATTTTCCAAGAAGAACAGAAACCCAAAACACTACTTTGTAAACTAAATCACATGTGTGTCGCTCGCTCAATTAGGAATACAGGGAAACCGAAAAGTGTTATCTCACACTGTATGGCACAGAAACAAGTTTCCAAAGAAAGAACAGAAACGCAAAGCACAACTTTGTAAACTAACTGAAATACGTGTCGCCTGTTAAATTATTATAAGAGGAAAACTGAAAAGTGATATAACACACTGTACATCACAGGAACATGTTTCCATCAAAAGAACAGAAACACAAAGCACAACTTTGTAAACTAATTCACATACGTGTCGCCTGTTCAATTATTATAAGAGGAAAACTGAAAAGTGATATAACACACTGTACAGCACAGGAACATGTTTCCATCGCAAGAACAGAAACGCAAAGCACAACGTTGTAAACTAATTCACATACGTGTCGCCTGTTCAATTATTGTAACAGGAAAACTAAAAAGTGATATATCACATTGTACAGCACAGGAACAAGTTTCAAATGAAAGAACAAAAAAGAAAATCACTAATATGTAAACTAAATCACATGTGTGTCGCTCGCTTCATTAGGAATACAGGAAAACTGAAAAGTAATATATCTCACTGTACAGCACAAGAACAAGTTTCCAACGAAAGAACAGAAAAGCAAAGCACTACTTTTAAACAGATCACCTGAGTGTCACTCGCTCAATTAGGAATACAGGAAAACCGAAAAGTGTTATATCGCACTGTACGGCACAGAAGCTAGTTTCCATTGAAAGAACAGAAAAGCAAAGCACAACTTTGTAAACTAAATCACATACGTGTCGCCCGTTCAATTATGACAACAGGAAAACTGAAAAGTGATATATCACACTGTACAGCACAGAAACAAGTTTCCAAGAAGAACAGAAATCAAAAGCACTACTTTGTAAATTAAATCACATGTGTGTCGCTCGCTCAATTAGGAATACAGGGAAACCTAAAAGTGTTATCTCACACTGTATGGCACAGAAACAAGTTTCCAAAGAAAGAACAGAAACGGAAAGCACAACTTTGTAAATTAATGACATACGTGCTGCCTGTTTAATTATTATAAGAGGAAAACTGAAAAGTGATATAACACACTGTACAGCACAGGAACATGTTTCCATCGAAAGAACAGAAATGCAAAGCACAACTTTGTAATCTAATTCACATACGTGTCGCGTGTTCAATTATTATAACAGGAAAACTGAAAAGTGATATAACCCTAACCCTAACCCTAACCCTAAGGCCCTAACCCTAACCCTAACCCCTAACCCTATCCCTAACCCTAACACTAACCCTAACCCCTAACCCTAACCCTAACCCTAACCCTAACCCTAATCCTAACCCTAACCCTAAACTAATTCACATACGTGTCGCCTGTTCAATCATTATAACAGGAAAACTGAAAAGTGATATAACCCTAACCCTAACCCTAACCCTAAGGCCCTAACCCTAACCCTAACCCCTAACCCTATCCCTAACCCTAACCCTAACCCTAACCCCTAACCCTAACCCTAACCCTAACCCTAACCCTAACCCTAACGCTAACCCTAACCCTAACCCTAACCCTAACCCTAACTCTAACTTGTTCCTAACAGGAACAAGTTTCCTAACAGGAACAAGTTTCCAACGAAAGAATGTAAATGAAAAGCACTACTTTGTAAACTGAATCACATGTGTGTCACTCGCTCAATTAGGAATACAGGAAAACCGAAAAGTGTTATCTCGCACTGTACGGCACGGAAACTTGTTTCCATCGAAAGAACAGAAAAGCAAAGCACAACTTTGTAAACTAAATCACATACGTGTCGCCCGTTCAATTATTACAACAGGAAAACTGAAAAGTGATATATCACACTGTACAGCACAGAAACACGTTTCCAAGAAGAACAAAAACCCAAATCACTACTTTGTAAACTAAATCACAAGTGTGTCGCTCACTCAATTAGGAATACAGGGAAACCGGAAAGTGTTATCTCACACTGTATGGCACAGAAACAAGTTTCCAAAGAAAGAACAGAAACGCAAAGCACAACTTTGTAAACTAAATGACATACGTGTCGCCTGTTCAATTATTATAAGAGGAAACCTGAAAAGTGATATAACACACTGTACAGCACAGGAACATGTTTCCATCGAAAGAACAGAAACGCAAGGCACAACTTTGTAAACTAATTCACATACGTGTCGCCTGTTCAATTATTATAACAGGAAAACTGAAAAGTGATATATCACATTGTACAGCACAGGAACAAGTTTCAAATGAAAGAACAAAAAAGAAAATCACTAATTTGTAAACTAAATCACATGTGTGTCGCTCGCTTCATTAGGAATACAGGAAAACTGAAAAGTAATATATATCACTGTACAGCACAAGAACAAGTTTCCAACGAAAGAACAGAAAAGCAAAGCACTACTTTTCAACAGAATCACCTGTGTGTCGCTCGCTCAATTAGGAATACAGGAAAACTGAAAAGTGTTATCTCGCACTGTACGGCACAGAAACAAGTTTCCTTTGAAAGAACAGAAACGCAAAGCACAACTTTGTAAACTAATTCACATATGTGTCGCCTGTTCAATTATTATAACAGGAAAACTGAAAAGTGATATAACCCTAACCCTAACCCTAACCCTAAGGCCCTAACCCAACCCTAACCCCTAACCCTAACCCTAACCCTAACCCTAACCCTAACCCTAACCCTAACCCCTAACCCTAACCCTAACCCTAACCCTAACCCTAACCCTAATGCTAACCCTAACCCTAACCCTAACCCTAACCCTAACCCTAACCCTAACCCTAACTTGTTCCTAACAGAAACAAGTTTCCTAACAGGAACAAGTTTCCAACGAAAGAATGTAAATGAAAAGCACTACTTTGTAAACTGAATCACATGTGTGTCACTAGCTCAATTAGGAATACAGGAAAACCGAAAAGTGTTATCTCGCACTGTACGGCACAGAAACTAGTTTCCATCGAAAGAACAGAAAAGCAAAGCACAACTTTGTAAATTAAATCACATACGTGTCGCCCGTTCAATTATTACAACAGGAAAACTGAAAAGTGATATATCACACTGTACAGCACAGAAACAAGTTTCCAAGAAGAACAGAAACCCAAAGCACTACATTGTAAACTAAATCACAAGTGTGTCGCTCGCTCAATTAGGAATACAGGGAAACCGGAAAGTGTTATCTCACACTGTATGGCACAGAAACAAGTTTCCAAAGAAAGAACAGAAACGCAAAGCACAACATTGTAAACTAAATGAAATACGTGTCGCCTGTTCAATTATTATAAGAGGAAAACTGAAAAGTGATATAACACACTGTACACTACAGGAACATGTTTCCATCAAAAGAACAGAAACGCAAAGCACAACTTTGTAAACTAATTCACATACGTGTCGCCTGTTCAATTATTATAACAGGAAAACTGAAAAGTGATATAACCCTAACCCTAACCCTAACCCTAAGGCCCTAACCCTAACCCTAACCCTAACCCTAACCCCTAACCCTAACCCTAACCCTAACCCTAACCGTAACCCTAACGCTAACCCTATCCCTTACCCAGCCCTAACCCTAACCCTAACCCTAACCCTAACTTGTTCCTAACAGGAACAAGTTTCCAACGAAAGATCGTAAATGAAAAGCACTACTTTGTAAACTGAATCACATGTCTGTCACTCGCTCAATTAGGATTACAGGAAAACCGAAAAGTGTTATATCGCACTGTACGGCACAGAAACTAGTTTCCATCGAAAGAACAGAAAAGCAAAGCACAACTTTGTAAACTAAATCACATACGTGTCGCCCGTTCAATTATTACAACAGGAAAACTGAAAAGTGATATATCACACTGTCCAGCACAGAAACAAGTTTCCAAGAAGAACAGAAACCAAAAGCACTACTTTGTAAACTAAATCACATGTGTGTCGTTCGCTCAATTAGGAATACAGGGAAACCGAAAGTGTTATCTCACACTGTATGGCACAGAAACAAGTTTCCAAAGAAAGAACAGAAACGCAAAGCACAACTATGTAAACTAAATGACATACATGTCGCCTGTTTAATTATTATAAGAGCAAAACTGAAAAGTGATATAACACACTGTACAGCACAGGAACATGTTTCCATCGAAAGAACAGAAACACAAAGCACAACTTTTTAAACTAATTCACATACGTGTCGCCTGTTCAATTATTATAACAGGAAAACTGAAAAGTGATAGAACCCTAACACTAACCCTAACCCTAAGGCCCTAACCCTAACACTAACCCTAACCCCTAACCCTAACCCTAACCCTAACCCTAACCTAACCCTAACCCCTAAACCTAACCCTAACCCTAACGCTAACCCTATCCCTTACCCAGCCCTAACCTAACCCTAACCCTAACCCTAACCCTAACCCTAACCCTAACCCTAACCCTAACCCTAATTCTAACTTGTTCCTAAAAGGAACAAGTTTCCAACGAAAGAATGTAAATGAAAAGCACTACTTTGTAAACTGAATCACATGTGTGTCACTCGCTCAATTAGGAATACAGGAAAACCGAAAAGTATTATCTCGCACTGTAATGCACAGAAACTAGTTTCCATCGAAAGAACAGAAAAGCAAAGCACAACTTTGTAAACTAAATCACATACGTGTCGCCCATTCAATTATTACAACAGGAAAACTGAAAACTGATATATCACACTGTACAGCACAGAAACAATTTTCCAAGAAGAACAGAAACCCAAAACACTACTTTGTAAACTAAATCACATGTGTGTCGCTCGCTCAATTAGGAATACAGGGAAACCGAAAAGTGTTATCTCACACTGTATGGCACAGAAACAAGTTTCCAAAGAAAGAACAGAAACGCAAAGCACAACTTTGTAAACTAACTGAAATACGTGTCGCCTGTTAAATTATTATAAGAGGAAAACTGAAAAGTGATATAACACACTGTACATCACAGGAACATGTTTCCATCAAAAGAACAGAAACACAAAGCACAACTTTGTAAACTAATTCACATACGTGTCGCCTGTTCAATTATTATAAGAGGAAAACTGAAAAGTGATATAACACACTGTACAGCACAGGAACATGTTTCCATCGCAAGAACAGAAACGCAAAGCACAACGTTGTAAACTAATTCACATACGTGTCGCCTGTTCAATTATTGTAACAGGAAAACTAAAATGTGATATATCACATTGTACAGCACAGGAACAAGTTTCAAATGAAAGAACAAAAAAGAAAATCACTAATATGTAAACTAAATCACATGTGTGTCGCTCGCTTCATTAGGAATACAGGAAAACTGAAAAGTAATATATCTCACTGTACAGCACAAGAACAAGTTTCCAACGAAAGAACAGAAAAGCAAAGCACTACTTTTAAACAGATCACCTGAGTGTCACTCGCTCAATTAGGAATACAGGAAAACCGAAAAGTGTTATATCGCACTGTACGGCACAGAAACTAGTTTCCATCGAAAGAACAGAAAAGCAAAGCACAACTTTGTAAACTAAATCACATACGTGTCGCCCGTTCAATTATGACAACAGGAAAACTGAAAAGTGATATATCACACTGTACAGCACAGAAACAAGTTTCCAAGAAGAACAGAAATCAAAAGCACTACTTTGTAAATTAAATCACATGTGTGTCGCTCGCTCAATTAGGAATACAGGGAAACCTAAAAGTGTTATCTCACACTGTATGGCACAGAAACAAGTTTCCAAAGAAAGAACAGAAACGGAAAGCACAACTTTGTAAATTAATGACATACGTGCTGCCTGTTTAATTATTATAAGAGGAAAACTGAAAAGTGATATAACACACTGTACAGCACAGGAACATGTTTCCATCGAAAGAACAGAAATGCAAAGCACAACTTTGTAATCTAATTCACATACGTGTCGCGTGTTCAATTATTATAACAGGAAAACTGAAAAGTGATATAACCCTAACCCTAACCCTAACCCTAAGGCCCTAACCCTAACCCTAACCCCTAACCCTATCCCTAACCCTAACCCTAACCCTAACCCCTAACCCTAACCCTAACCCTAACCCTAACCCTAATCCTAACCCTAACCCTAAACTAATTCACATACGTGTCGCCTGTTCAATCATTATAACAGGAAAACTGAAAAGTGATATAACCCTAACCCTAACCCTAACCCTAAGGCCCTAACCCTAACCCTAACCCCTAACCCTATCCCTAACCCTAACCCTAACCCTAACCCCTAACCCTAACCCTAACCCTAACCCTAACCCTAACGCTAACCCTAACCCTAACCCTAACCCTAACCCTAACCCTAACTTGTTCCTAACAGGAACAAGTTTCCTAACAGGAACAAGTTTCCAACGAAAGAATGTAAATGAAAAGCACTACTTTGTAAACTGAATCACATGTGTGTCACTCGCTCAATTAGGAATACAGGAAAACCGAAAAGTGTTATCTCGCACTGTACGGCACGGAAACTTGTTTCCATCGAAAGAACAGAAAAGCAAAGCACAACTTTGTAAACTAAATCACATACGTGTCGCCCGTTCAATTATTACAACAGGAAAACTGAAAAGTGATATATCACACTGTACAGCACAGAAACACGTTTCCAAGAAGAACAAAAACCCAAATCACTACTTTGTAAACTAAATCACAAGTGTGTCGCTCACTCAATTAGGAATACAGGGAAACCGGAAAGTGTTATCTCACACTGTATGGCACAGAAACAAGTTTCCAAAGAAAGAACAGAAACGCAAAGCACAACTTTGTAAACTAAATGACATACGTGTCGCCTGTTCAATTATTATAAGAGGAAACCTGAAAAGTGATATAACACACTGTACAGCACAGGAACATGTTTCCATCGAAAGAACAGAAACGCAAGGCACAACTTTGTAAACTAATTCACATACGTGTCGCCTGTTCAATTATTATAACAGGAAAACTGAAAAGTGATATATCACATTGTACAGCACAGGAACAAGTTTCAAATGAAAGAACAAAAAAGAAAATCACTAATTTGTAAACTAAATCACATGTGTGTCGCTCGCTTCATTAGGAATACAGGAAAACTGAAAAGTAATATATATCACTGTACAGCACAAGAACAAGTTTCCAACGAAAGAAGAGAAAAGCAAAGCACTACTTTTAAACAGAATCACCTGTGTGTCGCTCGCTCAATTAGGAATACAGGAAAACTGAAAAGTGTTATCTCGCACTGTACGGCACAGAAACAAGTTTCCATTGAAAGAACACAAAGGCAAAGCACAACTTTGTAAACTAATTCACATATGTGTCGCCTGTTCAATTATTATAACAGGAAAACTGAAAAGTGATATAACCCTAACCCTAACCCTAAGGCCCTAACCCTAACCCTAACCCTAACCCTAAACCTAACCCCTAACCCTAACCCGAACCCTAACGCTAACCCTATCCCTTACCCAGCCCTAACCTAACCCTAACCCTAACCCTAACCCTAACCCTAACTTGTTCCTAACAGGAACAAGTTTCCAACGAAAGAACGTAAATGAAAAGCACTACTTTTTAAACTGAATCACATGTGTGTCACTCGCTCAATTAGGAATACAGGAAAATTCGAAAAGTGTTATCTCACACTGTATGGCACAAAAACAAGTTTCCCAAGAAAGAACAGAAACACAAACTTCAACTTTGTAAACTAAATGACATACGTGTCGCCTGTTTAATTATTATAAGAGGAAAACTGAAAAGTGATATAACACACTGTACAGCACAGGAATATGTTTCCATCGAAAGAACAGAAACGCAAAGCACAAATTTGTAAACTAATTCACATACGTGTCGCCTGTTCAATTATTATAACAGGAAAACTGAAAAGTGATATAACCCTAACCCTAACCCTAACCCTAACCCTAACCTTAACGCTAACCCTATCCCTTACCAAGCCCTAACCCTAACCCTAACCCTAACCCTAACCCTAACCCTAACCCTAACTTGTTCCTAACAGGAACAAGTTTCCAATGAAAGAACGTAAATGAAAAGCACTACTTTGTAAACTGAATCACCTGTGTGTCACTCGCTCAATTAGGAATACAGGAAAACCGAAAAGTGTTATCTCGCACTGTACGGCACAGAAACTAGTTTCCATCGAAAGAACAGAAAAGCAAAGCACAACTGTGTAAACTATATCACATACGTGTCGCACGTTCAATTATTACAACAGGAAAACTGAAAAGTGATATATCACACTGTACAGCACAGAAACAAGTTTCCAAAAAAAACAGAAACCAAAAGCACTACTTTGTAAACTAAATCACATGTGTGTCGCTCGCTCAATTAGGAATACAGGGAAACCGAAAAGTGTTATCTCACACTGTATGGCACAGAAACAAGTTTCCAAAGAAAGAACAGAAACGCAAAGCACAACTTTGTAAACTAAATGAAATACGTGTCGCCCGTTCAATTATTATAAGAGGAAACCTGAAAAGTGATATAACACACTGTACAGCACAGGAACATGTTTCCATCGAAAGAACAGAAACGCAAAGAACAACTTTGTAAACTAATTCACATACGTGTCGCCTGTTCAATTATTATAACAGGAAAACTGAAAAGTGATATAACCCTAACACTAACCCTAACCCTAAGGCCCTAAACCTAACCCTAACCCTAACCCATAACACTAACCCTAACCCTAACCCTAACCCTAACCCTAACCCTACCTTGTTCCTAACAGGAACAAGTTTCCAACGAAAGAATGTAAATGAAAAGCACTACTTTGTAAACTGAATCACATGTGTGTCACTCGCTCAATTAGAAATACAGGAAAACCGAAAAGTGTTATCTCGCACTGTAATGCACAGAAACTAGTTTCCATCGAAAGAACAGAAAAGCAAAGCACAACTTTGTAAACTAAATCACATACGTGTCGCCCATTCAATTATTACAACAGGAAAACTGAAAAGTGATATATCACACTGTACAGCACAGAAACAATTTTCCAAGAAGAACAGAAACCCAAAACACTACTTTGTAAACTAAATCACATGGGTGTCGCTCGCTCAATTAGGAATACAGGGAAACCGAAATGTGTTATCTCACACTGTATGGCACAGAAACAAGTTTCCTAAGAAAGAACAGAAACGCAAAGCACAACTTTGTAAACTAAATGAAATACGTGTCGCCTGTTCAATTATTATAAGAGGAAAACTGAAAAGTGATATAACACACTGTACAGCACAGGAACATGTTTCCATCAAAAGAACAGAAACGCAAAGCACAACTTTGTAAAGTAATTCACATACGTGTAGCCTGTTCAATTATTATAAGAGGAAAACTGAAAAGTGATATAACACACTGTACAGCACAGGAACATGTTTCCATCGAAAGAACAGAAACGCAAAGCACAACTTTGTAAACTAATTCACATACGTGTCGCCTGTTCAATTATTGTAACAGGAAAACTGAAAAGTGATATATCACATTGTACAGCACAGGAACAAGTTTCAAATGAAAGAACAAAAAAGAAAATCACTAATTTGTAAACTAAATCACATGTGTGTCGCTCGCTTCATTAGGAATACAGGAAAACTGAAAAGTAATATATCTCACTGTACAGCACAAGAACAAGTTTCCAACGAAAGAACAGAAAAGCAAAGCACTACTTTTAAACAGAATCACCTGTGTGTCGCTCGCTCAATTAGGAATACAGGAAAACTGAAAAGTGTTATCTCGCACTGTACGGCACAGAAACAAGTTTCCAAAGAAAGAACAGAAACGCAAAGCACAACTTTGTAAACTAAATGACATACGTGTCGCCTGTTCAATTATTATAACAGGAAAACTGAAAAGTGATATAACCCTAACACTAACCCTAACCCTAACCCTAACCCTAATCCTAACCCTAACCCTAAACTAATTCACATACGTGTCGCCTGTTCAATCATTATAACAGGAAAACTGAAAAGTGATATAACCCTAACCCTAACCCTAACCCTAAGGCCCTAATCCTAACCCTAACCCCTAACCCTATCCCTAACCCTAACCCTAACCCTAACCCTAACACCTAACCCTAACCCTAACCCTAACCCTAACCCTAACCCTAACCCTAACTTGTTCCTAACAGGAACAAGTTTCCTAACAGGAACAAGTTTCCAACGAAAGAATGTAAATGAAAAGCACTACTTTGTAAACTGAATCACATGTGTGTCACTCACTCAATTAGGAATACAGGAAAACCGAAAAGTGTTATCTCGCACTGTACGGCACAGAAACTTGTTTCCATCGAAAGAACAGAAAAGCAAAGCACAACTTTGTAAACTAAATCACATACGTGTCGCCCGTTCAATTATTACAACAGGAAAACTGAAAAGTGATATATCACACTGTACAGCACAGAAACACGTTTCCAAGAAGAACAGAAACCCAAAGCACTACTTTGTAAACTAAATCACCTGTGTGTCGCTCACTCAATTAGGAATACAGGGAAACTGGAAAGTGTTATCTCACACTGTATGGCACAGAAACAAGTTTCCAAAGAAAGAACAGAAACGCAAAGCACAACTTTGTAAACTAAATGACATTCGTGTCGCCTGTTCAATTATTATAAGAGGAAAACTGAAAAGTGATAGAACACACTGTACAGCACAGGAACATGTTTCCATCGAAAGAACAGAAACGCAAAGCACAACTTTGTAAACTAATTCACATAAGTGTCTCCTGTTCAATTATTGTAACAGGAAAACTGAAAAGTGATATATCACATTGTACAGCACAGGAACAAGTGTCAAATGAAAGAACAAAAAAGAAAATCACTAATTTGTAAACTAAATCACATGTGTGTCGCTCGCTCCATTAGGAATACAGGAAAACTGAACAGTAATATATCTCACTGTACAGCACAAGAACAAGTTTCCAACGAAAGAACAGAAAAGCAAAGCACTACTTTTAAACAGCATCACCTGTGTGTCGCTCGCTCAATTAGGAATACAGGAAAACTGAAAAGTGTTATCTCGCACTGTACGGCACAGAAACAAGTTTCTATTGAAAGAACAGAAACGCAAAGCACAACTTTGTAAACTAATTCACATATGTGTCGCCTGTTCAATTATTATAACAGGAAAACTGAAAAGTGATATAACCCTAACCCTAACCCTAGCCCTAAGGCCCTAACCCTAACCCTAACCCTAACCCTAACCCTAACCCTAACGCTAACCCTATCCCTTACCGAGCCCTAACCCTAACCCTAACCCTAACCCTAACCCTAACCCTAACCCTAACTTGTTCCTAAAAGGAACAAGTTTCCAACTAAAGAACGTAAATGAAAAGCATTACTTTGTAAACTGAATCACATGTATGTCACTCGCTCAATTAGGAATAAAGGAAAACCGAAAAGTGTTATATCGCACTGTACGGCACAGAAACTAGTTTCCATCGAAAGAACAGAAAAGCAAAGCACAACTTTGTAAACTAAATCACATAAGTGTCGCCCGTTCAATTATTACAACAGGAAAACTGAAAAGTGATATATCACACTGTACAGCACAGAAACAAGTTTCCAAGAAGAACAGAAACCAAAAGCACTACTTTGTAAACTAAATCACATGTGTGTCGCTCGCTCAATTAGGAATACAGGGAAACCGAAAAGTGTTATCTCACACTGTATGGCACAGAAACAAGTTTCCAAAGAAAGAACAGAAACGCAAAGCACAACTTTGTAAACTAAATGAAATACGTGTCGCCTGTTCAATTATTATAAGAGGAAAACTGAAAAGTGATATAACACACTGTACAGCACAGGAACATGTTTCCATCGAAAGAACAGAAACGAAAGCACAACATTGTAAACTAATTCACATACGTGTCGCCTGTTCAATTATTGTAACAGGAAAACTGAAAAGTGATATATCACATTGTACAGCACAGGAACAAGTTTCAAATGAAAGAACAAAAAAGAAAATCACTAATTTGTAAACTAAATCACATGTGTGTCGCTCGCTTCATTAGGAATACAGGAAAACTGAAAAGTAATATATATCACTGTACAGCACAAGAACAAGTTTCCAACGAAAGAAGAGAAAAGCAAAGCACTACTTTTAAACAGAATCACCTGTGTGTCGCTCGCTCAATTAGGAATACAGGAAAACTGAAAAGTGTTATCTCGCACTGTACGGCACAGAAACAAGTTTCCATTGAAAGAACACAAAGGCAAAGCACAACTTTGTAAACTAATTCACATATGTGTCGCCTGTTCAATTATTATAACAGGAAAACTGAAAAGTGATATAACCCTAACCCTAACCCTAAGGCCCTAACCCTAACCCTAACCCTAACCCTAAACCTAACCCCTAACCCTAACCCTAACCCTAACCCGAACCCTAACGCTAACCCTATCCCTTACCCAGCCCTAACCTAACCCTAACCCTAACCCTAACCCTAACCCTAACCCTAACCCTAACTTGTTCCTAACAGGAACAAGTTTCCAACGAAAGAACGTAAATGAAAAGCACTACTTTGTAAACTGAATCACATGTGTGTCACTCGCTCAATTAGGAATACAGGAAAATTCGATAAGTGTTATCTCACACTGTATGGCACAAAAACAAGTTTCCCAAGAAAGAACAGAAACACAAAGTTCAACTTTGTAAACTAAATGACATACGTGTCGCCTGTTTAATTATTATAAGAGGAAAACTGAAAAGTGATATAACACACTGTAGAGCACAGGAACATGTTTCCATCGAAAGAACAGAAACGCAAAGCACAAATTTGTAAACTAATTCACATACGTGTCGCCTGTTCAATTATTATAACAGGAAAACTGAAAAGGGATATATCACATTGTACAGCACAGGAACAAGTTTCAAATGAAAGAACAAAAAAGAAAATCACTAATTTGTAAACTAAATCACATGTGTGTCGCTCGCTTCGTTAGGAATACAGGAAAACTGAAAAGTAATATATCTCACTGTACAGCACAAGAACAAGTTTCCAACGAAAGAACAGAAAAGCAAAGCACTACTTTTAAACAGAATCACCTGTGTGTCGCTCGCTCAATTAGGAATACAGGAAAACTGAAAAGTGTAATCTCGCACTGTACGGCACAGAAACAAGTTTCCAAAGAAAGAACAGAAACGCAAAGCACAACTTTGTAAACTAAATGACATACGTGTCGCCTGTTCAATTATTATAACAGGAAAACTGAAAAGTGATATAACCCTAACACTAACCCTAACCCTAACCCTAACCCTAATCCTAACCCTAACCCTAAACTAATTCACATACGTGTCGCCTGTTCAATCATTATAACAGGAAAACTGAAAAGTGATATAACCCTAACCCTAACCCTAACCCTAAGGCCCTAACCCTAACCCTAACCCCTAACCCTATCCCTAACCCTAACCCTAACCCTAACCCTAACCCTAACCCTAACCCCTAACCCTAACCCTAACCCTAACCCTAACCCTAACGCTAACCCTAACCCTAACCCTAACCCTAACCCTAACCCTAACTTGTTCCTAACAGGAACAATTTTCCTAACAGGAACAAGTTTCCAACGAAAGAATGTAAATGAAAAGCACTACTTTGTAAACTGAATCACATGTGTGTCACTCGCTCAATTAGGAATACAGGAAAACCGAAAAGTGTTATCTCGCACTGTACGGCACAGAAACTTGTTTCCATCGAAAGAACAGAAAAGCAAAGCACAACTTTGTAAACTAAATCACATACGTGTCGCCCGTTCAATTATTACAACAGGAAAACTGAAAAGTGATATATCACACTGTACAGCACAGAAACACGTTTCCAAGAAGAACAGAAACCCAAAGCACTACTTTGTAAACTAAATCACAAGTGTGTCGCTCACTCAATTAGGAATACAGGGAAACCGGAAAGTGTTATCTCACACTGTATGGCACAGAAACAAGTTTCCAAAGAAAGAACAGAAACGCAAAGCACAACTTTGTAAACTAAATGACATACGTGTCGCCTGTTCAATTATTATAAGAGGAAAACTGAAAAGTGATAGAACACACTGTACAGCACAGGAACATGTTTCCATCGAAAGAACAGAAACGCAAAGCACAACTTTGTAAACTAATTCACATACGTGTCTCCTGTTCAATTATTGTAACAGGAAAACTGAAAAGTGATATATCACATTGTACAGCACAGGAACAAGTGTCAAATGAAAGAACAAAAAAGAAAATCACTAATTTGTAAACTAAATCACATGTGTGTCGCTCGCTCCATTAGGAATACAAGAAAACTGAACAGTAATATATCTCACTGTACAGCACAAGAACAAGTTTCCAACGAAAGAACAGAAAAGCAAAGCACTACTTTTAAACAGCATCACCTGTGTGTCGCTCGCTCAATTAGGAATACAGGAAAACTGAAAAGTGTTATCTCGCACTGTACGGCACAGAAACAAGTTTCTATTGAAAGAACAGAAACGCAAAGCACAACTTTGTAAACTAATTCACATATGTGTCGCCTGTTCAATTATTATAACAGGAAAACTGAAAAGTGATATAACCCTAACCCTAACCCTAGCCCTAAGGCCCTAACCCTAACCCTAACCCTAACCCTAACCCTAACCCTAACCCTAACCCTAACCCTAACCCCTAACCCTAACCCTAACCCTAACCCTAACCCTAACCCTAACGCTAACCCTATCCCTTACCCAGCCCTAACCCTAACCCTAACCCTAACCCTAACCCTAACCCTAACCCTAACCCTAACTTGTTCCTAACAGGAACAAGTTTCCAACTAAAGAACGTAAATGAAAAGCATTACTTTGTAAACTGAATCACATGTATGTCACTCGCTCAATTAGGAATAAAGGAAAACCGAAAAGTGTTATATCGCACTGTACGGCACAGAAACTAGTTTCCATCGAAAGAACAGAAAAGCAAAGCACAACTTTCTAAACTAAATCACATAAGTGTCGCCCGTTCAATTATTACAACAGGAAAACTGAAAAGTGATATATCACACTGTACAGCACAGAAACAAGTTTCCAAGAAGAACAGAAACCAAAAGCACTACTTTGTAAACTAAATCACATGTGTGTCGCTCGCTCAATTAGGAATACAGGGAAACCGAAAAGTGTTATCTCACACTGTATGGCACAGAAACAAGTTTCCAAAGAAAGAACAGAAACGCAAAGCACAACTTTGTAAACTAAATGAAATACGTGTCGCCTGTTCAATTATTATAAGAGGAAAACTGAAAAGTGATATAACACACTGTACAGCACAGGAACATGTTTCCATCGAAAGAACAGAAACGAAAGCACAACTTTGTAAACTAATTCACATACGTGTCGCCTGTTCAATTATTGTAACAGGAAAACTGAAAAGTGATATATCACATTGTACAGCACAGGAACAAGTTTCAAATGAAAGAACAAAAAAGAAAATCACTAATTTGTAAACTAAATCACATGTGTGTCGCTCGCTTCATTAGGAATACAGGAAAACTGAAAAGTGTTATCTCGCACTGTACGGCACAGAAACAAGTTTCCAAAGAAAGAACAGAAACGCAAAGCACAACTTTGTAAACTAAATGACATACGTGTCGCCTGTTCAATTATTATAACAGGAAAACTGAAAAGTGATATAACCCTAACACTAACCCTAACCCTAACCCTAACCCTAATCCTAACCCTAACCCTAAACTAATTCACATACGTGTCGCCTGTTCAATCATTATAACAGGAAAACTGAAAAGTGATATAACCCTAACCCTAACCCTAACCCTAAGGCCCTAACCCTAACCCTAACCCCTAACCCTATCCCTAACCCTAACCCTAACCCTAACCCCTAACCCTAACCCTAACCCTAACCCTAACCCTAACGCTAACCCTAACCCTAACCCTAACCCTAACGTAACCCTAACTTGTTCCTAACAGGAACAAGTTTCCTAACAGGAACAAGTTTCCAACGAAAGAATGTAAATGAAAAGCACTACTTTGTAAACTGAATCACATGTGTGTCACTCGCTCAATTAGGAATACAGGAAAACCGAAAAGTGTTATCTCGCACTGTACGGCACAGAAACTTGTTTCCATCGAAAGAACAGAAAAGCAAAGCACAACTTTGTAAACTAAATCATATACGTGTCGCCCGTTCAATTATTACAACAGGAAAACTGAAAAGTGATATATCACACTGTACAGCACAGAAACACGTTTCCAAGAAGAACAGAAACCCAAAGCACTACTTTGTAAACTAAATCACAAGTGTGTCGCTCACTCAATTAGGAATACAGGGAAACCGGAAAGTGTTATCTCACACTGTATGGCACAGAAACAAGTTTCCAAAGAAAGAACAGAAACGCAAAGCACAACTTTGTAAACTAAATGACATACGTGTCGCCTGTTCAATTATTATAAGAGGAAAACTGAAAAGTGATAGAACACACTGTACAGCACAGGAACATGTTTCCATCGAAAGAACAGAAACGCAAAGCACAACTTTGTAAACTAATTCACATACGTGTCTCCTGTTCAATTATTGTAACAGGAAAACTGAAAAGTGATATATCACATTGTACAGCACAGGAACAAGTGTCAAATGAAAGAACAAAAAAGAAAATCACTAATTTGTAAACTAAATCACATGTGTGTCGCTCGCTCCATTAGGAATACAAGAAAACTGAACAGTAATATATCTCACTGTACAGCACAAGAACAAGTTTCCAACGAAAGAACAGAAAAGCAAAGCACTACTTTTAAACAGCATCACCTGTGTGTCGCTCGCTCAATTAGGAATACAGGAAAACTGAAAAGTGTTATCTCGCACTGTACGGCACAGAAACAAGTTTCTATTGAAAGAACAGAAACGCAAAGCACAACTTTGTAAACTAATTCACATATGTGTCGCCTGTTCAATTATTATAACAGGAAAACTGAAAAGTGATATAACCCTAACCCTAACCCTAAGGCCCTAACCCTAACCCTAACCCTAACCCTAAACCTAACCCCTAACCCTAACCCTAACCCTAACCCGAACCCTAACGCTAACCCTATCCCTTACCCAGCCCTAACCTAACCCTAACCCTAACCCTAACCCTAACCCTAACCCTAACCCTAACTTGTTCCTAACAGGAACAAGTTTCCAACGAAAGAACGTAAATGAAAAGCACTACTTTGTAAACTGAATCACATGTGTGTCACTCGCTCAATTAGGAATACAGGAAAATTCGATAAGTGTTATCTCACACTGTATGGCACAAAAACAAGTTTCCCAAGAAAGAACAGAAACACAAAGTTCAACTTTGTAAACTAAATGACATACGTGTCGCCTGTTTAATTATTATAAGAGGAAAACTGAAAAGTGATATAACACACTGTAGAGCACAGGAACATGTTTCCATCGAAAGAACAGAAACGCAAAGCACAAATTTGTAAACTAATTCACATACGTGTCGCCTGTTCAATTATTATAACAGGAAAACTGAAAAGGGATATATCACATTGTACAGCACAGGAACAAGTTTCAAATGAAAGAACAAAAAAGAAAATCACTAATTTGTAAACTAAATCACATGTGTGTCGCTCGCTTCGTTAGGAATACAGGAAAACTGAAAAGTAATATATCTCACTGTACAGCACAAGAACAAGTTTCCAACGAAAGAACAGAAAAGCAAAGCACTACTTTTAAACAGAATCACCTGTGTGTCGCTCGCTCAATTAGGAATACAGGAAAACTGAAAAGTGTAATCTCGCACTGTACGGCACAGAAACAAGTTTCCAAAGAAAGAACAGAAACGCAAAGCACAACTTTGTAAACTAAATGACATACGTGTCGCCTGTTCAATTATTATAACAGGAAAACTGAAAAGTGATATAACCCTAACACTAACCCTAACCCTAACCCTAACCCTAATCCTAACCCTAACCCTAAACTAATTCACATACGTGTCGCCTGTTCAATCATTATAACAGGAAAACTGAAAAGTGATATAACCCTAACCCTAACCCTAACCCTAAGGCCCTAACCCTAACCCTAACCCCTAACCCTATCCCTAACCCTAACCCTAACCCTAACCCTAACCCTAACCCTAACCCCTAACCCTAACCCTAACCCTAACCCTAACCCTAACGCTAACCCTAACCCTAACCCTAACCCTAACCCTAACCCTAACTTGTTCCTAACAGGAACAATTTTCCTAACAGGAACAAGTTTCCAACGAAAGAATGTAAATGAAAAGCACTACTTTGTAAACTGAATCACATGTGTGTCACTCGCTCAATTAGGAATACAGGAAAACCGAAAAGTGTTATCTCGCACTGTACGGCACAGAAACTTGTTTCCATCGAAAGAACAGAAAAGCAAAGCACAACTTTGTAAACTAAATCACATACGTGTCGCCCGTTCAATTATTACAACAGGAAAACTGAAAAGTGATATATCACACTGTACAGCACAGAAACACGTTTCCAAGAAGAACAGAAACCCAAAGCACTACTTTGTAAACTAAATCACAAGTGTGTCGCTCACTCAATTAGGAATACAGGGAAACCGGAAAGTGTTATCTCACACTGTATGGCACAGAAACAAGTTTCCAAAGAAAGAACAGAAACGCAAAGCACAACTTTGTAAACTAAATGACATACGTGTCGCCTGTTCAATTATTATAAGAGGAAAACTGAAAAGTGATAGAACACACTGTACAGCACAGGAACATGTTTCCATCGAAAGAACAGAAACGCAAAGCACAACTTTGTAAACTAATTCACATACGTGTCTCCTGTTCAATTATTGTAACAGGAAAACTGAAAAGTGATATATCACATTGTACAGCACAGGAACAAGTGTCAAATGAAAGAACAAAAAAGAAAATCACTAATTTGTAAACTAAATCACATGTGTGTCGCTCGCTCCATTAGGAATACAAGAAAACTGAACAGTAATATATCTCACTGTACAGCACAAGAACAAGTTTCCAACGAAAGAACAGAAAAGCAAAGCACTACTTTTAAACAGCATCACCTGTGTGTCGCTCGCTCAATTAGGAATACAGGAAAACTGAAAAGTGTTATCTCGCACTGTACGGCACAGAAACAAGTTTCTATTGAAAGAACAGAAACGCAAAGCACAACTTTGTAAACTAATTCACATATGTGTCGCCTGTTCAATTATTATAACAGGAAAACTGAAAAGTGATATAACCCTAACCCTAACCCTAGCCCTAAGGCCCTAACCCTAACCCTAACCCTAACCCTAACCCTAACCCTAACCCTAACCCTAACCCTAACCCCTAACCCTAACCCTAACCCTAACCCTAACCCTAACCCTAACGCTAACCCTATCCCTTACCCAGCCCTAACCCTAACCCTAACCCTAACCCTAACCCTAACCCTAACCCTAACCCTAACTTGTTCCTAACAGGAACAAGTTTCCAACTAAAGAACGTAAATGAAAAGCATTACTTTGTAAACTGAATCACATGTATGTCACTCGCTCAATTAGGAATAAAGGAAAACCGAAAAGTGTTATATCGCACTGTACGGCACAGAAACTAGTTTCCATCGAAAGAACAGAAAAGCAAAGCACAACTTTCTAAACTAAATCACATAAGTGTCGCCCGTTCAATTATTACAACAGGAAAACTGAAAAGTGATATATCACACTGTACAGCACAGAAACAAGTTTCCAAGAAGAACAGAAACCAAAAGCACTACTTTGTAAACTAAATCACATGTGTGTCGCTCGCTCAATTAGGAATACAGGGAAACCGAAAAGTGTTATCTCACACTGTATGGCACAGAAACAAGTTTCCAAAGAAAGAACAGAAACGCAAAGCACAACTTTGTAAACTAAATGAAATACGTGTCGCCTGTTCAATTATTATAAGAGGAAAACTGAAAAGTGATATAACACACTGTACAGCACAGGAACATGTTTCCATCGAAAGAACAGAAACGAAAGCACAACTTTGTAAACTAATTCACATACGTGTCGCCTGTTCAATTATTGTAACAGGAAAACTGAAAAGTGATATATCACATTGTACAGCACAGGAACAAGTTTCAAATGAAAGAACAAAAAAGAAAATCACTAATTTGTAAACTAAATCACATGTGTGTCGCTCGCTTCATTAGGAATACAGGAAAACTGAAAAGTGTTATCTCGCACTGTACGGCACAGAAACAAGTTTCCAAAGAAAGAACAGAAACGCAAAGCACAACTTTGTAAACTAAATGACATACGTGTCGCCTGTTCAATTATTATAACAGGAAAACTGAAAAGTGATATAACCCTAACACTAACCCTAACCCTAACCCTAACCCTAATCCTAACCCTAACCCTAAACTAATTCACATACGTGTCGCCTGTTCAATCATTATAACAGGAAAACTGAAAAGTGATATAACCCTAACCCTAACCCTAACCCTAAGGCCCTAACCCTAACCCTAACCCCTAACCCTATCCCTAACCCTAACCCTAACCCTAACCCCTAACCCTAACCCTAACCCTAACCCTAACCCTAACGCTAACCCTAACCCTAACCCTAACCCTAACGTAACCCTAACTTGTTCCTAACAGGAACAAGTTTCCTAACAGGAACAAGTTTCCAACGAAAGAATGTAAATGAAAAGCACTACTTTGTAAACTGAATCACATGTGTGTCACTCGCTCAATTAGGAATACAGGAAAACCGAAAAGTGTTATCTCGCACTGTACGGCACGGAAACTTGTTTCCATCGAAAGAACAGAAAAGCAAAGCACAACTTTGTAAACTAAATCACATACGTGTCGCCCGTTCAATTATTACAACAGGAAAACTGAAAAGTGATATATCACACTGTACAGCACAGAAACACGTTTCCAAGAAGAACAAAAACCCAAAGCACTACTTTGTAAACTAAATCACAAGTGTGTCGCTCACTCAATTAGGAATACAGGGAAACCGGAAAGTGTTATCTCACACTGTATGGCACAGAAACAAGTTTCCAAAGAAAGAACAGAAACGCAAAGCACAACTTTGTAAACTAAATGACATACGTGTCGCCTGTTCAATTATTATAAGAGGAAACCTGAAAAGTGATATAACACACTGTACAGCACAGGAACATGTTTCCATCGAAAGAACAGAAACGCAAGGCACAACTTTGTAAACTAATTCACATACGTGTCGCCTGTTCAATTATTATAACAGGAAAACTGAAAAGTGATATATCACATTGTACAGCACAGGAACAAGTTTCAAATGAAAGAACAAAAAAGAAAATCACTAATTTGTAAACTAAATCACATGTGTGTCGCTCGCTTCATTAGGAATACAGGAAAACTGAAAAGTAATATATATCACTGTACAGCACAAGAACAAGTTTCCAACGAATGAAGAGAAAAGCAAAGCACTACTTTTAAACAGAATCACCTGTGTGTCGCTCGCTCAATTAGGAATACAGGAAAACTGAAAAGTGTTATCTCGCACTGTACGGCACAGAAACAAGTTTCCATTGAAAGAACACAAAGGCAAAGCACAACTTTGTAAACTAATTCACATATGTGTCGCCTGTTCAATTATTATAACAGGAAAACTGAAAAGTGATATAACCCTAACCCTAACCCTAAGGCCCTAACCCTAACCCTAACCCTAACCCTAAACCTAACCCCTAACCCTAACCCTAACCCTAACCCGAACCCTAACGCTAACCCTATCCCTTACCCAGCCCTAACCTAACCCTAACCCTAACCCTAACCCTAACCCTAACTTGTTCCTAACAGGAACAAGTTTCCAACGAAAGAACGTAAATGAAAAGCACTACTTTTTAAACTGAATCACATGTGTGTCACTCGCTCAATTAGGAATACAGGAAAATTCGAAAAGTGTTATCTCACACTGTATGGCACAAAAACAAGTTTCCCAAGAAAGAACAGAAACACAAAGTTCAACTTTGTAAACTAAATGACATACGTGTCGCCTGTTTAATTATTATAAGAGGAAAACTGAAAAGTGATATAACACACTGTACAGCACAGGAATATGTTTCCATCGAAAGAACAGAAACGCAAAGCACAAATTTGTAAACTAATTCACATACGTGTCGCCTGTTCAATTATTATAACAGGAAAACTGAAAAGTGATATAACCCTAACCCTAAACCTAACCCTAACCCTAACCATAACGCTAACCCTATCGCTTACCAAGCCCTAACCCTAACCCTAACCCTAACCCTAACCCTAACCCTAACCCTAACCCTAACTTGTTCCTAACAGGAACAAGTTTCCAATGAAAGAACGTAAATGAAAAGCACTACTTTGTAAACTGAATCACCTGTGTGTCACTCGCTCAATTAGGAATACAGGAAAACCGAAAAGTGTTATCTCGCACTTACGGCACAGAAACTAGTTTCCATCGAAAGAACAGAAAAGCAAAGCACAACTGTGTAAACTATATCACATACGTGTCGCACGTTCAATTATTACAACAGGAAAACTGAAAAGTGATATATCACACTGTACAGCACAGAAACAAGTTTCCAAAAAAAACAGAAACCAAAAGCACTACTTTGTAAAATAAATCACATGTGTGTCGCTCGCTCAATTAGGAATACAGGGAAACGGAAAAGTGTTATCTCACACTGTATGGCACAGAAACAAGTTTCCAAAGAGAGAACAGAAACGGAAAGCACAACTTTGTAAACTAAATGACATACGTGTCGCCTGTTTAATTATTATAAGAGGAAAACTGAAAAGTGATATAACACACTGTACAGCACAGGAACATGTTTCCATCAAAAGAACAGAAACGCAAAGCACAACTTTGTAAACTAATTCACATACGTGTCGCCTGATCAATTATTATAAGAGGAAAACTGAAAAGTGATATAACACACTGTACAGCACAGGAACATGTTTCCATCGAAAGAACAGAAACGCAAAGCACAACTTTGTAAACTAATTCACATACGTGTCGTCTGTTCAATTATTGTAACAGGAAAACTGAAAAGTGAAATATCTCACTGTACAGCACAAGAACAAGTTTCCAACGAACGAACAAAAAAGCAAAGCACTACTTTTAAACAGAATCACCTGTGTGTCGCTCGCTCCATTAGGAATACAGGAAATCTGAAAAGTAATATATCTCACTGTACAGCACAAGAACAAGTTTACAACGAACGAACAGAAAAGCAAAGCACTACTTTTAAACAGAATCACCTGTGTGTCGCTCGCTCAATTAGGAATACAGGAAAACTGAATAGTGTTATCTCGCACTGTACAGCACAGAAACAAGTATCCATTGAAAGAACAGAAACGCAAAGCACAACTTTGTAAACTAATTCACATATGTGTCGCCTGTTCAATTATTATAACAGGAAAACTGAAAAGTGATATAACCCTAACCCTAACCCTAACCCTAAGGCCCTAACCCTAACCCTAACCCCTAACCCTAACCCTAACCCTAACCCTAACCCTAACCCCTAACCCCTAACCCTAACCCTAACCCTAACCCTACCCCTAACCCTAACGCTAACCCTAACCCTAACCCTAACCCTAACCCTAACCCTAACCCTAATCCTAACTTGTTCCTAACAGGAACAAGTTTCCTAACAGGAACAAGTTTCCAACGAAAGAATGTAAATGAAAAGCACTACTTTGTAAACTGAATCACATGTGTGTCACTCGCTCAATTAGGAATACAGGAAAACCGAAAAGTGTTATATCGCACTGTACGGCACAGAAACTAGTTTCCATCGAAAGAACAGAAAAGCAAAGCACAACTTTGTAAACTAAATCACATACGTTTCGCCCGTTCAATTATTACAACAGGAAAACTGAAAAGTGATGTATCACACTGTACAGCACAGACACAAGTTTCCAAGAAGAACAGAAACCCAAAGCACTACTTTGTAAACTAAATCACATGTGTGTCGCTCGCTCAATTAGGAATACAGGGAAACCGAAAAGTGTTATCTCACACTGTATGGCACAGAAACAAGTTTCCAAAGAAAGAACAGAAACGGAAAGCACAACTTTGTAAACTAAATGACATACGTGTCGCCTGTTCAATTATTATAAGAGGAAAACTGAAAAGTGATTAAACACACTGTACAGCACAGGAACATGTTTCCATCGAAAGAACAGAAACGCAAAGCAAAACTTTGTAAACTAATTCACATACGTATCGCCTGTTCAATTATTATAACAGGAAAACTGAAAAGTGATATATCACATTGTACAGCACAAGAACAAGTTTCCAACGAAAGAACTGAAAAGCAAAGCACTACTTTTAAACAGAATCACTTGTGTGTCGCTCGCTCAATTAGGAATACAGGAAAACTGAAAAGTGTTATCTCGCACTGTACGGCACAGCAACACGTTTCCATTGAAAGAACAGAAACGCAAAGCACAACTTTGTAAACTAATTCACATATGTGTCGCCTGTTCAATTATTATAACAGGAAAACTGAAAAGTGATATAACCCTAACCCTAACCCTAACCCTAAGGCCCTAACCCTAACCCTATCCCTAACCCTAACCCTAAGCCCTAACCCCTAACCCTAACCCTAACCCTAACCCTAACCCTAACCCTAACCCTAACCCTAACCCTAACGCTAACCCTATCCCTTACCCAGGCCTAACCTAACCCTAACCCTAACCCTAACACTAACCCTAACCCGAACCCTAACCCTAACTTGTTCCTAACAGGAACAAGTTTCCAACGAAAGAACGTAAATGAAAAGCACTACTTTGTAAAGTGAATCACATTTGTGTCACTCGCTCAATTAGGAATACAGGAAAACCGAAAAGTGTTATCTCGCACTGTATGGCACAGAAACTAGTTTCCATCGAAAGAACAGAAAAGCAAAGCACAACTTTGTAAACTAAATCACATACGTGTCGCCCGTTCAATTATTACAACAGGAAAACTGAAAAGTGATATATCACACTGTACAGCAGAGAAACAATTTTCCAAGAAGAACAGAAACCCAAAGCACTACTTTGTAAACTAATTCACATGTGTGTCGCTCGCTCAATTAGGAATACAGGGAAACCGAAAAGTGTTATCTCACACTGTAAGGTACAGAAACAAGTTTCCAAAGAAAGAACGGAATCGGAAAGCACAACTTTGTAAACTAAATGACATACGTGTTGCCTGTTCAATTGTTATAAGAGGAAAACTGAAAAGTGATATAACACACTGTACAGCACAGGAACATGTTTCCATCGAAAGAACAGAAACGCAAAGCACAACTTTGTAAACTAATTCACACACGTGTCACCTGTTCAATTATTATAACAGGAAAACTGAAAAGTGATATAACCCTAAACCTAACCCTAACCCTAAGGCCCTAACCCTAACCCTAACCCTAACCCCTAACCCTAACCCTGACCCTAACCCTAACCCTAACCCTAACCCCTAACCCTAACCCTAACCCTAACCCTAACCTTAACCCTAAAGCTAACCCTATCCCTTACCCAACCCTTACTTAACCCTAACCCTAACCCTAACCCTAACTTGTTCCTATCAGGAACAAGTTTCCAAAGAAAGAACGTAAATGAAAAGCACTACTTTGTAAAGTGAACCACATGTGTGTCCCTCGCTCAATTAGGAATACAGGAAAACCGAAAAGTGTTATATCGCACTGTACGGCACAGAAACTAGTTTCCATCGAAAGAACAGAAAAGCAAAGCACAACTTTGTAAACTAAATCACATACGTGTCGCCCGTTCAATTATTACAACAGGAAAACGGAAAAGTGATATATCACACTGTACAGCACAGAAACAAGTTTCCAAGAAGAACAGAAACCCAAAGCACTACTTTGTAAACTAAATCACATGTGTGTCGCTCGCTCAATTAGGAATACAGGGAAACCGAAAAGTGTTATCTCACACTGTATGGCACAGAAACAAGTTTCCAAAGAAAGAACAGAAAAGCAAAGCACTACTTTGTAAACTAAATGACATACGTGTTGCCTTTCAATTATTATAAGAGGAAAACTGAAAAGTGATATAACACACTGTACAGCACAGGAACATGTTTCCATCGAAAGAACAGAAACGCAAAGCACAACTTTGTAAACTAATTCACATACGTGTAGCCTGTTCAATTATTATAACAGGAAAACTGAAAAGTGATATAACCCTAAACCTAACCCTAACCCTAAGGCCCTAATCCTAACCCTAACCCTAACCCTAACCCTAACCCCTAACCCTAACCCTAACCCTAACCCTAACCCTAACCCTAACCCCTAACCCTAACCCTAACCCTAACCCTAACCTTAACCCTAACTTAACCCTAACGCTAACCCTATCCCTTACCCAGCCCTAACCTAACCCTAACCCTAACCCTAACCCTAACCCTATCCCTAACCCTAACCCTAACCCTAACCCTAACTTGTTCCTAACAGGAACAAGTTACCAACGAAAGAACGTAAATGAAAAGCACTACTTTGTAAAGTGAACCACATGTGTGTCACTCGCTCAATTAGGAATACAGGAAAACCGAAAAGTGTTATCTCGCACTGTACGGCACAGAAACTAGTTTCCATCGAAAGAACAGAAAAGCAAAGCACAACTTTGTAAACTAAATCACATACGTGTCGCCCGTTCAATTATTACAACAGGAAAACTTAAAAGTGATATATCACACTGTACAGCACAGAAACAAGTTTCCAAGAAGAACAGAAACCCAAAGCACTACTTTGTAAACTAAATCATATGTGTGTCGCTCGCTCAATTAGGAATACAGGGAAACCGGAAAGTGTTATCTCACACTGTATGGCACAGAAACAAGTTTCCAAAGAAAGAACAGAAAAGCAAAGCACTACTTTTAAACAGAATCACCTGTGTGTCGCTCGCTCAATTAGGAATACAGGAAAACTGAAAATTGTTATCTCGCACTGTACGGCACAGAAACAAGTTTCCATTGAAAGAACAGAAACGCAAAGCACAACTTTGTAAACTAATTCACATATGTGTCGCCTGTTCAATTATTATAACAGGAAAACTGAAAAGTGATATAACCCTAACCCTAACACTAACCCTATGGCTCTAACGCTAACCCTAACCCTAACCCTAACCCCTAACCCTAACACTAACCCTAACCCTAACCCTAAACCTAACCCTAACACTACCCCTATCCCTTACCCAGCCCTAACCTAACCCTAACCCTAACCCTAACCCTAACCCTAACCCTAACTTGTTCCTAACAGGAACAAGTTTCCAACGAAAGAATGTAAATGAAAAGCACTACTTTGTAAAGTGAATCACATGTGTGTTGCTCGCTCCATTAGGAATACAAGAAAACTGAACAGTAATATATCTCACTGTACAGCACAAGAACAAGTTTTCAATGAAAGAACAGAAAAGCAAAGCACTACTTTTAAACAGAATCACCTGTGTGTCGCTCGCTCAATTAGGAATACAGGAAAACTGAAAAGTGTTATCTCGCACTGTAAGGCACAGAAACAAGTTTCCATTGAAAGAACAGAAACGCAAAGCACAACTTTGTAAACTAATTCACATATGTGTTGCCTGTTCAATTATTATAACAGGAAAATTGAAAAGTGATATAACCCTAATCCTAACCCTAACCCTAAGGTCCTAACCCTAACCCTAACCCCTAACCCTAACCCTAACCCTAACCCTAACCCTAACCCTAACCCCTAACCCTAACCTTAACCCTAACCCTAACCCTAACCCTAACCCTAAGGCTAACCCTATCCCTTACCCAGCCCTAACCTAACCCTAACCCTAACCCTGACCCTAACTTGTTCCTAACAGGAACAAGTTTCCAACGAAAGAACGTAAATGAAAAGCACTACTTTGTAAACTGAATCACATGTGTGTCACTCGCTCAATTAGGAATACAGGAAAACCGAAAAGTGTTATATCGCACTGTAAGGCACAGAAACAAGTTTCCATTGAAAGAACAGAAACGCAAAGCACAACTTTGTAAACTAATTCACATATGTGTTGCCTGTTCAATTATTATAACAGGAAAATTGAAAAGTGATATAACCCTAATCCTAACCCTAACCCTAAGGTCCTAACCCTAACCCTAACCCCTAACCCTAACCCTAACCCTAACCCTAACCCTAACCCTAACCCTAACCCCTAACCCTAACCTTAACCCTAACCCTAACCCTAACCCTAACCCTAAGGCTAACCCTATCCCTTACCCAGCCCTAACCTAACCCTAACCCTAACCCTGACCCTAACTTGTTCCTAACAGGAACAAGTTTCCAACGAAAGAACGTAAATGAAAAGCACTACTTTGTAAACTGAATCATTTGTGTGTCACTCGCTCAATTAGGAATACAGGAAATCCGAAAAGTGTTATCTCGCACTGTACGGCACAGAAACTAGTTTCCATCGAAAGAACAGAAAAGCAAAGCACAACTTTGTAAACTAAATCACATACGTGTCGCCCGTTCAATTATTACAACAGGAAAACTGAAAAGTGATATATCACACTGTACAGCACAGAAACAAGTTTCCAAGAAGAACAGAAACAGATTGCTGGGTTTTTTTTACGTATCCATTCTGTTAATCTGTGTCTTTTTATTGGAGAGTTGAGTCCATTGATGTTGAGAGAGATTAATGACCAGTGGCTGTTAGATCTCTTGATTTTGATGTTGGCTGTGGTCATCAGGTTGTGTGTTTGGTTGCTTTTTGTTTTACTGAAGTGAGGTTATTTATTTCCTGTGTTTTCTTGAATGTAGCTAGCTTTCTTGGGTTGTCTTTTCCCTTCCAGTGTCTTCTGTAATGCTGGATTTGTTTGTAGGTATTGTTGAAATTTGTTTTTGTCATTGAATATCTTGTTTTCTCCATCTATGAGGACTGAGAGTTTTGCTGGGTATAGTAGCCTGGGCTGACATCTGTGTTCTCTTAGGGTCTGCATGATATCTGTCCAGGCCCTTCTGGCTTTCATAGTCTCTGTTGAAAAGTCAGGTGTGATTCTAATGGGTTTGCCATTATATGTTACTTGGCCTTTTTCCCTTGCAGCTTTTAGTATTTTTTCTTTGTTCTGTATACTTACTGTTTTGATTATTATGTGGCGGGAGGATTTTCTTTTCTGGTCAAATTTGCTGGGTGTTCTGTAGGCCTCATGTATTCTAATTGGCCTCTCCTTTAGCTTGGGGAAATTTTCTTCAATGATTTTGTTGAAAATATTTTCTGGGCCTTGGAGAAGGGAGTCTTCTTTTTCCTCTATACCTATTATTCTTAGGTTTTGTCTTTTCATATTGTCTTGCATTTCTTGGACGGTCTGTGTCAGGAATTTTTCAGATTTAACATTTTCTTTGACAGATACATCGATTTCTTCCATTGTATCTTCTACACCTGAGATTCTTTCTTCCATCTCTTGTAGTCTGTTGGTTATGCTTACCTCTGTAGTTCCTGTTTTCTTCCCTAGATTCTTCCTTTCCATTATTTCTTCCATTTGTGTTTTCTTTAATTTTTCCAATTCTATCTTCAGGTCTTGAGTTGTTTTGTTTACTTCCTTCACCTGTCTGATTGTACTTTCCTGTTTTTCTTTTAGTTCCTTCAACTCTGTTTCTTTCATTTCATTCAGTGTTTTAAGCATTTCCTTTCTAAAGGCCATAAACTGTTTGGCTGCAGCTTCCTCTATTTCTTTACGGATGGCAATATTCTGTTTGAGTTTATCTTCCTCTATGTCTTTACGAATCTTATTTGTTTCCTCTGTTATCATCTTCATGAGCATACTTGTTAGGTCATCTTCTTGGATTTCAGTTATGGTGGGGTGTCCAGGGCTACTTGCCCCTGGGTAACTGGGTTCTGGAGATGCCATATTGCTCTGTCTTTTGTTGCTTGAGCTTTTACGCTGGCCTCTACCCATTGTGTTATCTTAGGAGTTTGGGGTTATTTTCTGGTGGTTCCTGGGGATCCTGTGGTGGAGAGAATCCCCTTTGCAGAAAGCTGGATTTTCCTGAAGGATGTCTTCTCAGCTTTTTGGGTATAGTCCCTGGATGGCTGGTGTTTTTTCAGGAGTTGCTCACCTCAGGGATATAGACCTGAGTGGTAACTGTGGTCTTTGTTAGTCGAGAGGGTTCTCCTCTCACCCAGGGAAGTCCTGAGGGCAGCTGCCCTGTTTCTGGGTTTCTTGTTGCAAATTTAATGATCAGCTGCTGTGACCCAATTGGACATCAGGCGTGCCTCAACTGTTTGTGCTTGTGTCTGGAGCACAGCTGAGTGCTGGCGCCTCGGCCCTACTAGACTACTAGACTTTTTCTAGGGAAGGATTGGGTGATTTAGATCAGTACAGTTTCCTTCCTTCCCCGTGGATTCTCTGGAGACACGGACTCCTAGTGTTTTTTTTTTTGCCCTGGTGCACAGTGCTCAGTGTCCGCCAGCTTGCTGGCCACAGAAATTTGCCTGTGCCTGGAGCACAGCTGTGTGATGGCGGCTCAGTCTCTGCCAGCTGTCTGGTGCGCAGAAACTGCCTGTGTCTGCCTTTGTGGCTTTTGGGAGTCTGAGTGGCTCCCTAAGCTGGGTAATTTTCCGGGGACCTTTTCAGGTTGGGGGTGAGCTGAGTGCTCTGAGATCAGACCCGCCGTTTCTATCTCTGGCGGCGAATCAGGCGCGCAGGCAGGCAGGGCTCTGTGCGGGAACCTGGGTCCCCGGCTCTGGCTCCGGGCTGGCTCCTGGGGTGCCCGTGGAACCCGCCCGAGTCTTTTCCAGGGGATGTCTGGGTGACCTAAGGCCGGTCCCAATCGTTTCCTGTACCCTGGGGTTATCTCTCGACTGAAAATTCCAGTCTCTGATAGTGTGGTGCCCAAGGTTCAGTCTGGGACCATAACCAGAGACACTGGCTTGTGGCTCTGGGCTGGGGCTGGGGCTGGCGGCCGGCAGCCAAGCGTCTGGCGGAACCGGGATCTCTTCCGCGGTTTAGCCGGGTGAGTTAAAAGCTGATTGAATCCCCCACCATGGGATATCCTCTCACCTGGGAAACACAATGACTGTGTTTTATGGGCGAGAGTTCTGATTGCTGTTCACTGTGCTGATCCTGCTGTGCTGCTGCTCAGAATGAGAGTCCTCCCGGCGCCGCCATCTTGCCCCTCCCCTCCAGCACTACTTTTAAACAGAATCACCTGTGTGTTACTCGCTCAATTAGGAATACAGGAAAACTGAAAAGTGTTATCTCAAACTGTACGGCACAGAAACAAGTTTCCATTGAAAGAACAGAAACGCAAAGCACAACTTTGTAAACTAATTCACATATGTGTCGCCTGTTCAATTATTATAACAGGAAAACTGAAAAGTGATATAACCCTAACCCTAACCCTAACCCAAAGGCCCTAACCCTAACCCTAACCCTAACCCTAACCCCTAACCCTAACCCTAACCCTAACCCTAACCCTAACCCTAACGCTAACCCTATCCCTTACCAAGCCCTAACCCTAACCCTAACCCTAACCCTAACCCTAACTCTAACTTGTTCCTAACAGGAACAGGTTTCCAAGGAAAGAACGTAAATGAAAAGCACTACTTTGTAAACTGAATCACATGTGTGTCACTCGCTCAATTAGGAATACAGGAATACCGAAAAGTGTTATATCGCACTTTATGGCACAGAAACTAGTTTCCATCGAAAGAACAGAAAAGCAAAGCACAACTTTGTAAACTAAATCACATACATGTCGCCCGTTCAATTATTACAACAGGAAAACTGAAAAGTGATATATCACACTGTACAGCACAGAAACAAGTTTCCAAGAAGAACAGAAACCAAAAGCACTACTTTGTTAACTAAATCACATGTGTGTCGCTCGCTCAATTAGGAATACAGGGAAACCGAAAAGTGTTATCTCACACTGTATGGCACAGAAACAAGTTTCCAAAGAAAGAACAGAAACGCAAAGCACAACTTTGTAAACTAATTCACATACGTGTCGCCTGTTCAATTATTATAACAGGAAAACTGAAAAGTGATATATCACATTGTACAGCACAGGTACAAGTTTCAAATGAAAGAACAAAAAAGAAAATCACTAATTTGTAAACTAAATCACATGTGTGTCGCTCGCTCCATTAGGAATACAGGAACACTGAACAGTAATATATCTCACTGTACAGCACAAGAACAAGTTTCCAACGAAAGAACAGAAAAGCAAAGCACTACTTTTAAACAGAATCACCTGTGTGTTGCTCGCTCAATTAGGAATACAGGAAAACTGAAAAGTGTTATCTCGCACTGTACGGCACAGAAACTAGTTTCCATCGAAAGAACAGAAAAGCAAAGCACAACTTTGTAAACTAATTCACATACGTGTCGCCTGTTCAATTATTATAAGAGGAAAACTGAAAAGTGATATAACACACTGTACAGCACAGGAATATGTTTTCATCGAAAGAACAGAAAAGAAGCACAACTTTGTAAACTAAATCACATACGTGTCGCCCGTTCAATTATTACAACAGGAAAACTGAAAAGTGATATAACCCTAACCCTAACCCTAACCCTAAGGCCCTAACCCTAACCCTAACCCCTAACTCTAACCCTAACCCTAACCCTAACCTGTAACCCTAACCCTAACCCTAACCCAAACCCTAACCCTAACGCTAACCCTAACCCTAACCCTAACTTGTTCCTAACAGGAACAAGTTTCCTAACAGGGACAAGTTTCCAACGAAAGAATGTAAATGAAAAGCACTACTTTGTAAACTGAATCACATGTGTGTCACTCGCTCAATTAGGAATACAGGAATACCGAAAAGTGTTATGTCGCACTTTACGGCACAGAAACTAGTTTCCATCGAAAGAACAGAAAAGCAAAGCACAACTTTGTAAACTAAATCACATACATGTTGCCCGTTCAATTATTACAACAGGAAAACTGAAAAGTGATATATCACACTGTACAGCACAGAAACAAGTTTCCAAGAAGAACAGAAACCCAAAGCACTACTTTGTAAACTAAATCACAAGTGTGTCGCTCACTCAATTAGGAATACAGGGAAACCGGAAAGTGTTATCTCACACTGTATGGCACAGAAACAAGTTTCCAAAGAAAGAAGAGAAACGCAAAGCACAACTTTGTAAACTAAATGACATACGTGTCGCCTGTTCAATGAGTATAAGAGGAAAACTGAAAAGTGATATAACACACTGTACAGCACAGGAACATGTTTCCATCGAAAGAACAGAAACGCAAAGCACAACTTTGTAAACTAATTCACATACGTGTCGCCTGTTCAATTATTATAAGAGGAAAACTGAAAAGTGATATAACACACTGTATAGCACAGGAATATGTTTTCATCAAAAGAACAGAAAAGAAGCACAACTTTGTAAACTAAATCACATACGTGTCGCCCGTTCAATTATTACAACAGGAAAACTGAAAAGTGATATATCACACTGTACAGCACAGAAACAAGTTTCCAAGAAGAACAGAAACCCAAAGCACTACTTTGTAAACTAAATCACAAGTGTGTCGCTCACTCAATTAGGAATACAGGGAAACCGGAAAGTGTTATATCACACTGTATGGCACAGAAACAAGTTTCCAAAGAAAGAACAGAAACGGAAAGCACAACTTTGTAAACTAAATGACACACGTGTCGCCTGTTTAATTATTATAAGAGGAAAACTGAAAAGTGATATAACACACTGTACAGCACAGGAACATGTTTTCATCAAAAGAACAGAATCGCAAAGCACAACTTTGTAAACTAATTCACATACGTGTCGCCTGTTCAATTATTATAAGAGGAAAACTGAAAAGTGATATAACACACTGTACAGCACAGGAACATGTTTCCATCGAAAGAACAGAAACGCAAAGCACAACTTTGTAAACTAATTCACATACGTGTCGCCTGTTCAATTATTGTAACAGGAAAACTGAAAAGTGATATATCACATTGTACAGCACAGGAACAAGTTTCAAATGAAAGAACAAAAAAGAAAATCACTAATTTGTAAACTAAATCACATGTGTGTCGCTCGCTTCATTAGGAATACAGGAAAACTGAAAAGTAATATATCTCACTGTACAGCACAAGAACAAGTTTCCAACGAAAGAACAGAAAAGCAAAGCACTACTTTTAAACAGAATCACCTGTGTGTCGCTCGCTCAATTAGGAATACAGGAAAACTGAAAAGTGTTATCTCGCACTGTACGGCACAGAAACAAGTTTCCATTGAAAGAACAGAAACGCAAAGCACAACTTTGTAAACTAATTCACATATGTGTCGCCTGTTCAATTATTATAACAGGAAAACTGAAAAGTGATATAACCCTAACCCTAACCCTAACCCTAAGGCCCTAACCCTAACCCTAACCTGTAACCCTAACCCTAACCCTAACCCTAACCTGTAACCCTAACCCTAACCCTAACCCTAACCCTAACCCTAACCCTAACTCTAACCCTAACCCTAACCCTAACCCTAACCCTAACTTGTTCCTAACAGGAACAAGTTTCCTAACAGGGACAAGTTTCCAACGAAAGAATGTAAATGAAAAGCACTCCTTTGTAAACTGAATCACATGTGTGTCACTCGATCAATTAGGAATACAGGAAAACCGAAAAGTGTTATCTCGCACTGTACGGCACAGAAACTAGTTTCCATCGAAAGAACAGAAAAGGAAAAGCACAACCTTGTAAACTAATTCACATACGTGTCGCCTGTTCAATTATTATAAGAGGAAAACTGAAAAGTGATATAACACACTGTACAGCACAGGAATATGTTTTCATCGAAAGAACAGAAAAGCAAAGCACAACTTTGTAAACTAAATCGCATACGTGTCGCCCGTTCAATTATTACAACAGGAAAACTGAAAAGTGATATATCACACTGTACAGCACAGAAACAAGTTTCCAAGAAGAACAGAAACCCAAAGCACTACTTTGTAAACTAAATCACAAGTGTGTCGCTCACTCAATTAAAGATGGAGCTGGTTTCTGCCTTCCACCTTCCCGATGGTGAGTGCTCTCTGTCAGGAACAACTCCACATTTGGCTAAGGCTGAGGATCTGGCTTGCTTCATGTATGTGGACCTATCTGCATTGCCCCCGTGGCACGCCTGGGTTGGCTACCCAGAGGCTATTTAAGCTGTGGGCTGGCTTTCCCCGGGGTCCGAGGATTGTTCAATGTTCCTGAATAAACTGCATTGAAAAAAAAAAAAAAGAAAGAAAACCATAAGTAAATAAATAAATAAATAAATAAATAAATAAATAGAAGAACAGAAACCCAAAGCACTACTTTGTAAACTAAATCACAAGTGTGTCGCTCACTCAGCCCTAACCTAACCCTAACCCTAACCCTAACCCTAACCCTAACCCTAACCCTAACCCTAACTTGTTCCTAACAGGAACAAGTTTCCAACGAAAGAATGTAAATGAAAAGCACTACTTTGTAAAGTGAATCACATGTGTGTTGCTCGCTCCATTAGGAATACAGGAAAACTGAACAGTAATATATCTCACTGTACAGCACAAGAACAAGTTTTCAATGAAAGAACAGAAAAGCAAAGCACTACTTTTAAACAGAATCACCTGTGTGTCGCTCGCTCAATTAGGAATACAGGAAAACTGAAAAGTGTTATCTCGCACTGTAAGGCACAGAAACAAGTTTCCATTGAAAGAACAGAAACGCAAAGCACAACTTTGTAAACTAATTCACATATGTGTTGCCTGTTCAATTATTATAACAGGAAAATTGAAAAGTGATATAACCCTAATCCTAACCCTAACCCTAAGGTCCTAACCCTAACCCTAACCCCTAACCCTAACCCTAACCCTAACCCTAACCCTAACCCTAACCCCTAACCCTAACCTTAACCCTAACCCTAACCCTAACCCTAACCCTAAGGCTAACCCTATCCCTTACCCAGCCCTAACCTAACCCTAACCCTAACCCTGACCCTAACTTGTTCCTAACAGGAACAAGTTTCCAACGAAAGAACGTAAATGAAAAGCACTACTTTGTAAACTGAATCATTTGTGTGTCACTCGCTCAATTAGGAATACAGGAAATCCGAAAAGTGTTATCTCGCACTGTACGGCACAGAAACTAGTTTCCATCGAAAGAACAGAAAAGCAAAGCACAACTTTGTAAACTAAATCACATACGTGTCGCCCGTTCAATTATTACAACAGGAAAACTGAAAAGTGATATATCACACTGTACAGCACAAAAACAAGTTTCCAAGAAGAACAGAAACCCAAAGCACTACTTTGTAAACTAAATCACAAGTGTGTCGCTCACTCAATTAGGAATACAGGGAAACCGGAAAGTGTTATCTCACAATGTATGGCACAGAAACAAGTTTCCAAAGAAAGAACAGAAACGCAAAGCACAACTTTGTAAACTAATTCACATACGTGTCGCCTGTTCAATTATTATAAGAGGAAAACTGAAAAGTGATATAACACACTGTACAGCACAGGAACATGTTTCCATCGAAAGAACAGAAACGCAAAGCACAACTTTGTAAACTAATTCACATACGTGTCGCCTGTTCAATTATTATAACAGGAAAACTGAAAAGTGATATAACCCTAACCCTAACCCTAACCCAAAGGCCCTAACCCTAACCCTAACCCTAACCCTAACCCCTAACCCTAACCCTAACCCTAACCCTAACCCTAACCCTAACGCTAACCCTATCCCTTACCAACCCCTAACCCTAACCCTAACCCTAACCCTAACCCTAACTCTAACTTGTTCCTAACAGGAACAGGTTTCCAAGGAAAGAACGTAAATGAAAAGCACTACTTTGTAAACTGAATCACATGTGTGTCACTCGCTCAATTAGGAATACAGGAATACCGAAAAGTGTTATATCGCACTTTATGGCACAGAAACTAGTTTCCATCGAAAGAACAGAAAAGCAAAGCACAACTTTGTAAACTAAATCACATACATGTCGCCCGTTCAATTATTACAACAGGAAAACTGAAAAGTGATATATCACACTGTACAGCACAGAAACAAGTTTCCAAGAAGAACAGAAACCAAAAGCACTACTTTGTTAACTAAATCACATGTGTGTCGCTCGCTCAATTAGGAATACAGGGAAACCGAAAAGTGTTATCTCACACTGTATGGCACAGAAACAAGTTTCCAAAGAAAGAACAGAAACGCAAAGCACAACTTTGTAAACTAATTCACATACGTGTCGCCTGTTCAATTATTATAACAGGAAAACTGAAAAGTGATATATCACATTGTACAGCACAGGTACAAGTTTCAAATGAAAGAACAAAAAAGAAAATCACTAATTTGTAAACTAAATCACATGTGTGTCGCTCGCTCCATTAGGAATACAGGAACACTGAACAGTAATATATCTCACTGTACAGCACAAGAACAAGTTTCCAACGAAAGAACAGAAAAGCAAAGCACTACTTTTAAACAGAATCACCTGTGTGTTGCTCGCTCAATTAGGAATACAGGAAAACTGAAAAGTGTTATCTCGCACTGTACGGCACAGAAACTAGTTTCCATCGAAAGAACAGAAAAGCAAAGCACAACTTTGTAAACTAATTCACATACGTGTCGCCTGTTCAATTATTATAAGAGGAAAACTGAAAAGTGATATAACACACTGTACAGCACAGGAATATGTTTTCATCGAAAGAACAGAAAAGAAGCACAACTTTGTAAACTAAATCACATACGTGTCGCCCGTTCAATTATTACAACAGGAAAACTGAAAAGTGATATATCACACTGTACAGCACAGAAACAAGTTTCCAAGAAGAACAGAAACCCAAAGCACTACTTTGTAAACTAAATCACAAGTGTGTCGCTCACTCAATTAGGAATACAGGGAAACCGGAAAGTATTATCTCACACTGTATGGCACAGAAACAAGTTTCCAAAGAAAGAACAGAAACGGAAAGCACAACTTTGTAAACTAAATGACACACGTGTCGCCTGTTTAATTATTATAAGAGGAAAACTGAAAAGTGATATAACACACTGTACAGCACAGGAACATGTTTTCATCAAAAGAACAGAATCGCAAAGCACAACTTTGTAAACTAATTCACATACGTGTCGCCTGTTCAATTATTATAAGAGGAAAACTGAAAAGTGATATAACACACTGTACAGCACAGGAACCTGTTTCCATCGAAAGAACAGAAACGCAAAGCACAACTTTGTAAACTAATTCACATACATGTCGCCTGTTCAATTATTGTAACAGGAAAACTGAAAAGTGATATATCACATTGTACAGCACAGGAACAAGTTTCAAATGAAAGAACAAAAAAGAAAATCACCTATTTGTAAACTAAATCACATGTGTGTAGCTCGCGTCATTAGGAATACAGGAAAACTGAAAAGTAATATATCTCACTGTACAGCACAAGAACAAGTTTCCAACGAAAGAACAGAAAAGCAAAACACTACTTTTAAACAGAATCACCTGTGTGTCGCTCGCTCAATTAGGAATACAGAAAAACTGAAAAGTGTTATCTCGCACTGTACGGCACAGAAACAAGTTTCCATTGAAAGAACAGAAACGCAAAGCACAACTTTGTAAACTAATTCACATATGTGTCGCCTGTTCAATTATTATAACAGGAAAACTGAAAAGTGATATAACCCTAACCCTAACCCTAACCCTAAGGCCCTAACCCTAACCCTAACCCCTAACTCTAACCCTAACCCTAACCCTAACCTGTAACCCTAACCCTAACCCTAACCCTAACCCTAACCCTAACGCTAACCCTAACCCTAACCCTAACCCTAACTTGTTCCTAACAGGAACAAGTTTCCTAACAGGGACAAGTTTCCAACGAAAGAATGTAAATGGAAAGCACTACTTTGTAAACTGAATCACATGTGTGTCACTCGCTCAATTAGGAATACAGGAATACCGAAAAGTGTTATGTCGCACTTTACGGCACAGAAACTAGTTTCCATCGAAAGAACAGAAAAGCAAAGCACAACTTTGTAAACTAAATCACATACATGATGCCCGTTCAATTATTACAACAGGAAAACTGAAAAGTGATATATCACACTGTACAGCACAGAAACAAGTTTCCAAGAAGAACAGAAACCAAAATCACTACTTTGTTAACTAAATCACATGTGTGTCGCTCGCTCAATTAGGAATACAGGGAAACCGAAAAGTGTTATCTCACACTGTATGGCACAGAAACAAGTTTCCAAAGAAAGAACAGAAACGCAAAGCACAACTTTGTAAACTAATTCACATACGTGTCGCCTGTTCAATTATTATAAGAGGAAAACTGAAAAGTGATATAACACACTGTACAGCACAGGAACATGTTTCCATCGAAAGAAAAGAAACGCAAAGCACAACTTTGTAAACTAATTCACATACGTGTCGCCTGTTCAATTATTATAACAGGAAAACTGAAGAGTGATATATCACACTGTACAGCACAGAAACAAGTTTCCAAGAAGAACAGAAACCCAAAGCACTACTTTGTAAACTAAATCACAAGTGTGTCGCTCACTCAATTAGGAATACAGGGAAACCGGAAAGTGTTATCTCACACTGTATGGCACAGAAACAAGTTTCCAAAGAAAGAAGAGAAACGCAAAGCACAACTTTGTAAACTAAATGACATACGTGTCACCTGTTCAATGAGTATAAGAGGAAAACTGAAAAGTGATATAACACACTGTACAGCACAGGAACATGTTTCCATCGAAAGAACAGAAACGCAAAGCACAACTTTGTAAACTAATTCACATACGTGTCGCCTGTTCAATTATTATAACAGGAAAACTGAAAAGTGATATATCACATTGTACAGCACAGGAACAAGTTTCAAATGAAAGAACAAAAAAGAAAATCACTAATTTGTAAACTAAATTAAATGTGTGTCGCTCGCTCCATTAGGAATACAGGAAAACTGAACAGTAATATATCTCACTGTACAGCACAAGAACAAGTTTCCAACGAAAGAACAGAAAAGCAAAGCACTACTTTTAAACAGAATCACCTTTGTGTCGCTCGCTCAATTAGGAATACAGAAAAACTGAAAAGTGTTATCTCGCACTTTACGGCACAGAAACAAGTTTCCATTGAAAGAACAGAAACGCAAAGCACAACTTTGTAAACTAATTCACATATGTGTCGCCTGTTCAATTATTATAACAGGAAAACTGAAAAGTGATATAACCCTAACCCTAACCCTAACCCTAATGCTAACCCTAACCCTAACCCTAACCCTAACCCTAACCCTAACCCTAACCCTAACTTGTTCCTAACAGGAACAAGTTTCCTAACAGGGACAAGTTTCCAACGAAAGAATGTAAATGAAAAGCACTACTTTGTAAACTGAATCACATGTGTGTCACTCGCTCAATTAGGAATACAGGAAAACCGAAAAGTGTTATCTCGCACTGTACGGCACAGAAATAAGTTTCCATCGAAAGAACAGAAAAGCAAAGCACAACTTTGTAAACTAATTCACATACGTGTCGCCTGTTCAATTATTATAAGAGTAAAACTGAAAAGTGATATAACACACTGTACAGCACAGGAATATGTTTTCATCGAAAGAACAGAAAAGAAGCACAACTTTGTAAACTAAATCACATACGTGTCGCCCGTTCAATTATTACAACAGGAAAACTGAAAAGTGATATATCACACTGTACAGCACAGAAACAAGTTTCCAAGAAGAAGAGAAACCCAAAGCACTACTTTGTAAACTAAATCACATGTGTGTCGCTCGCTCAATTAGGAATACAGGGAAACCCGAAAAGTGTTATCTCACACTGTATGGCACAGAAACAAGTTTCCAAAGAAAGAACAGAAACGGAAAGCACAACGTTGTAAACTAAATGACATACGTGTCGCCTGTTCAATTATTATAAGAGGAAAACTGAAAAGTGATATAACACACTGTACAGCACAGGAAAAAGTTTCCAACGAAAGAATGTGAATGAAAAGCACTACTTTGTGAAGTGAACCACATGTGTGTCACTCGCTCAATTAGGAATACAGGAAAACCGAAAAGTGTTATCTCGCACTGTACGGCACAGAAACTAGTTTCTATCGAAAGAACAGAAAAGCAAAGCACAACTTTGTAAACTAAATCACATACGTGTCACCGGTTCAATTATTACAACAGGAAAACTGAAAAGTGATATAACCCTAAACCTAACCCTAACCCTAAGGCCCTAACCCTAACCCTAACCCTAAGGCCCTAACCCTAACCCTAACCCTAACCACTAACCCTAACCCTAACACTAACCCTAACCCCTAACCCTAACCCTAACCCTAACCCTAACCCTAACCCTAACGCTAACCCTATCCCTTACCCAGCCCTAACCCTAACCCTAAACCTAACCCTAATCCTAACCCTAACACTAACTTGTTCCTAACAGGAACAAATTTCCAACGAAAGATCGTAAATGAAAAGCACTACTTTGTAAACTGAATCACATGTGTGTCATTCGCTCAATTAGGAATACAGGAAAACCGAAAAGTGTTATATCGCACTGTATGGCACAGAAACTAGTTTCCTTCGAAAGAACAGAAAAGCAAAGCACAACTTTGTAAACTAAATCACATACGTGTCGCCCGTTCAATTATTACAACAGGAAAACTGAAAAGTGATATATCACACTGTACAGCACAGAAACAAGTTTCCAAGAAGAACAGAAACCAAAAGCACTACTTTGTAAACTAAATCACATGTGTGTCGCTCGCTCAATTAGGAATACAGGGAAACGGAAAAGTGTTATCTCACACTGTATGGCACAGAAACAAGTTTCCAAAGAAAGAACAGAAACGCAAAGCACAACTTTGTAAACTAAATGACATACGTGTCGCCTGTTCAATTATTATAGGAGGAAAACTGAAAAGTGATATAACACACTGTACAGCACAGGAACATGTTTCCATCGAAAGAACAGAAACGCAAAGCACCACATTGTAAACTAATTCACATACGTGTCGCCTGTTCAATTATTATAACAGGAAAACTGAAAAGTGATATATCACATTGTACAGCACAGGAACAAGTTTCAAATGAAAGAACAAAAAAGAAAATCACTAATTTGTGAACTAAATCACATATGTGTCGCTCACTCCATTAGGATTACAGGAAAACTGAAAAGTAATATATCTCACTGTACAGCACAAGAACAAGTTTCCAACGAAAGAACAGAAAAGCAAAGCACTACTTTTAAACAGAATGACGTGTGTCGCTCGCTCAATTAGGAATACAGGAAAACTGAAAAGTGTTATCTCGCACTGTACGGCACAGAAACAAGTTTCCATTGAAAGAACAGAAACGCAAAGCACAACTTTGTAAACTAATTCACATATGTGTCACCTGTTCAATTATTATAACAGGAAAACTGAAAAGTGATATAACCCTAACCCTAACCCTAACCCTAAGGCCCTAACCCTAACCCTAACCCCTAACCCTAACCCTAACCCTAACCCTAACCCCTAACCCTAACCCTAACCCTAACCCTAACCCTAACTCTAACCCTAACCCTAACGCTAACCCTATCCCTTACCCAGCCCTAACCTAACCCTAACCCTAACCCTAACCCTAACTTGTTCCTAACAGTAACAAGTTTCCAACGAAAGAACGTAAATGAAAAGCAGTACTTTGTAAACTGAGTCACATGTGTGTCAGTCGCTCAATTAGGAATACAGCAAAACCGAAAAGTGTTATCTCGCACTGTACGGCACAGAAACTAGTTTCCATCGAAAGAACAGAAAAGCAAAGCACAACTTTGTAAACTAAATCACATACGTGTCGCCCGTTCAATTATTACAACAGGAACACTGAAAAGTGATATATCACACTGTACAGCACAGAAACAAGTTTCCAAGAAGAAAAGAAACCCAAAGCACTACTTTGTAAACTAAATCACATGTGTGTCGCTCGCTCAATTAGGAATACAGGGAAACCGAAAAGTGTTATCTCACACTGTATGGCACAGAAACAAGTTTCCAAAGAAAGAACAGAAACGGAAAGCACAACGTTGTAAACTAAATGACATACGTGTCGCCTGTTCAATTATTATAAGAGGAAAACTGAAAAGTGATATAACACACTGTACAGCACAGGAACATGTTTCCATCGAAAGAACAGAAACGCAAAGCACAACTTTGTAAACTAATTCACATACGTGTCGCCTGTTCAATTATTATAATAGGAAAACTGAAAAGTGATATAACCCTAACCCTAACCCTAACCCTAAGGCCCTAACCCTAACCCTAACCCTAACCCTAACCCTAACCCTAACCCTAACCCTAACTTGTTCCTAACAGGAACAAGTTTCCAACGAAAGAATGTGAATGAAAAGCACTACTTCGTAAAGTGAACCACATGTGTGTCACTCGCTCAATTAGGAATACAGGAAAACCGAAAAGTGTTATCTCGCACTGTACGGCACAGAAACTAGTTTCTATCGAAAGAACAGAAAAGCAAAGCACAACTTTGTAAACTAAATCACATACGTGTCACCCGTTCAATTATTACAACAGGAAAACTGAAAAGTGATATAACCCTAACCCTAACCGTAACCCTAACTCCCTAACCCTAACCCTAACCCTAAGGCCCTAACCCTAACCCTAACCCTAACCACTAACCCTAACCCTAACACTAACCCTAACCCCTAACCCTAACCCTAACCCTAACCCTAACCCTAACTCTAACCCTATCCCTTACCCAGCCCTAACCCTAACCCTAACCCTAACCCTAATCCTAACCCTAACCCTAACTTGTTCCTAACAGGAACAAATTTCCAACGAAAGATCGTAAATGAAAAGCACTACTTTGTAAACTGAATCACATGTGTGTCACTCGCTCAATTAGGAATACAGGAAAACCGAAAAGTGTTATATCGCACTGTATGGCACAGAAACTAGTTTCCATCGAAAGAACAGAAAAGCAAAGCACAACTTTGTAAACTAAATCACATACGTGTCGCCCGTACAATTATTACAACAGGAAAACTGAAAAGTGATATATCACACTGTACAGCACAGAAACAAGTTTCCAAGAAAACAGAAACCCAAAGCACTACTTTGTAAACTAATTCACATGTGTGTCGCTCGCTCAATTAGGAATACAGGGAAACCGAAAAGTGTTATCTCACACTGTATGGCACAGAAACAAGTTTCCAAAGAAAGAACAGAAACGCAAAGCACAACTTTGTAATCTAAATGACATACGTGTCGCCTGTTCAATTATTATAAGAGGAAAACTGAAAAGTGATGTAACACACTGTACAGCACAGGAACATGTTTCCATCGAAAGAACACAAACGCAAAGCACAACTTTGTAAACTAATTCACATACGTGTCACCTGTTCAATTATTATAACAGGAAAACTGAAAAGTGATATATCACATTGTACAGCACAGGAACGAGTTTCAAATGAAAGAACAAAAATGAAAATCACTAATTTGTAAACTAAATCACATATGTGTCGCTCACTCCATTAGGATTACAGGAAAACTGAAAAGTAATATATCTCACTGTACAGCACAAGAACAAGTTTCCAACGAAAGAACAGAAAAGCAAAGCACTACTTTTAAACAGAATGACGTGTGTCGCTCGCTCAATTAGGAATACAGGAAAACTGAAAAGTGTTATCTCGCACTGTACGGCACAGAAACAAGTTTCCATTGAAAGAACAGAAACGCAAAGCACAACTTTGTAAACTAATTCACATATGTGTCACCTGTTCAATTATTATAACAGGAAAACTGAAAAGTGATATAACCCTAAACCTAACCCTAACCCTAAGGCCCTAACCCTAACCCTAACCCCTAACCCTAACCCTAACCCTAACCCTAACCCTAACCCCTAACCCTAACCCTAACCCTAACCCTAACCCTACCTCTAACCCTAACCCTAACGCTAACCCTATCCCTTACCCAGCCCTAACCTAACCCTAACCCTAACCCTAACCCTAACTTGTTCCTAACAGTAACAAGTTTCCAACGAAAGAACGAAAATGAAAAGCACTACTTTGTAAACTGAGTCACATGTGGGTCACTCGCTCAATTAGGAATACAGCAAAACCGAAAAGTGTTATCTCGCACTGTACGGCACAGAAACTAGTTTCCATCGAAAGAACAGAAAAGCAAAGCACAACTTTGTAAACTAAATCACATACGTGTCGCCCGTTCAATTTTTACAACAGGAACACTGAAAAGTGATATATCACACTGTACAGCACAGAAACAAGTTTCCAAGAAGAACAGAAACCCAAAGCACTACTTTGTAAACTAAATCACATGTGTGTCGCTCGCTCAATTAGGAATACAGGGAAACCGAAAAGTGTTATCTCACACTGTATGGCACAGAAACAAGTTTCCAAAGAAAGAACAGAAACGGAAAGCACAACGTTGTAAACTAAATGACATACGTGTCGCCTGTTCAATTATTATAAGAGGAAAACTGAAAAGTGATATAACACACTGTACAGCACAGGAACATGTTTCCATCGAAAGAACAGAAACGCAAAGCACAACTTTGTAAACTAATTCACATACGTGTCGCCTGTTCAATTATTATAATAGGAAAACTGAAAAGTGATATAACGCTAACCCTAACCCTAACCCTAAGGCCCTAACCCTAACCCTAACCCTAACCCTAACCCTAACCCTAACACTAACACTAACCCTATCCCTTACCAAGCCCTAACCTAACCCTAACCCTAACCCTAACCCTAACCCTAACCCTAACCCTAACCCTAACTTGTTCCTAACAGGAACAAGTTTCCAACGAAAGAATGTGAATGAAAAGCACTACTTTGTAAAGTGAACCACATGTGTGTCACTCGCTCAATTAGGAATACAGGAAAACCGAAAAGTGTTATCTCGCACTTTACGGCACAGAAACTAGTTTCTATCGAAAGAACAGAAAAGCAACGCACAACTTTGTAAACTAAATCACATACGTGTCACCCGTTCAATTATTACAACAGGAAAACTGAAAAGTGATATAACCCTAACCCTAACCCTAACCCTAAGGCCCTAACCCTAACCCTAACCCTAAGGCCCTAACCCTAACCCTAACCCTAACCACTAACCCTAACCCTATCACTAACCCTAACCCCTAACCCTAACCCTAACCCTAACCCTAACCCTAACCCTAACGCTAACCCTATCCCTTACCCAGCCCTAACCCTAACCCTAACCCTAACCCTAATCCTAACCCTAACCCTAACTTGTTCCTAACAGGAACAAATTTCCAACGAAAGATCGTAAATGAAAAGCACTACTTTGTAAACTGAATCACATGTGTGTCACTCGCTCAATTAGGAATACAGGAAAACCGAAAAGTGTTATATCGCACTGTATGGCACAGAAACTAGTTTCCATCGAAAGAACAGAAAAGCAAAGCACAACTTTGTAAACTAAATCACATACGTGTCGCCCGTTCAATTATTACAACAGGAAAACTGAAAAGTGATATATCACACTGTACAGCACAGAAACAAGTTTCCAAGAAGAACAGAAACCCAAAGCACTACTTTGTAAACTAATTCACATGTGTGTCGCTCGCTCAATTAGGAATACAGGGAAACCGAAAAGTGTTATCTCACACTGTATGGCACAGAAACAAGTTTCCAAAGAAAGAACAGAAACGCAAAGCACAACTTTGTAATCTAAATGACATACGTGTCGCCTGTTCAATTATTATAAGAGGAAAACTGAAAAGTGATGTAACACACTGTACAGCACAGGAACATGTTTCCATCGAAAGAACAGAAACGCAAAGCACAACTTTGTAAACTAATTCACATACGTGTCGCCTGTTCAATTATTATAACAGGAAAACTGAAAAGTGATATATCACATTGTACAGCACAGGAACAAGTTTCAAATGAAAGAACAAAAATGAAAATCACTAATTTGTAATCTAAATCACATATGTGTCGCTCACTCCATTAGGATTACAGGAAAACTGAAAAGTAATATATCTCACTGTACAGCACAAGAACAAGTTTACAACGAAAGAACAGAAAAGCAAAGGACTACTTTTAAACAGAATCACCTGTGTGTCGCTCGCTCAATTAGGAATACAGGAAAACTGAAAATTGTTATCTCGCACTGTACGGCACAGAAACAAGTTTCCATTGAAAGAACAGAAACGCAAAGCACAACTTTGTAAACTAATTCACATATGTGTCGCCTGTTCAATTATTATAACAGGAACACTGAAAAGTGTTATATCACACTGTACAGCACAGAAACAAGTTTCCAAGAAGAACAGAAACCCAAAGCACTACTTTGTAAACTAAATCACATGTGTGTTGCTCGCTCATTTAGGAATACAGGGAAACCGAAAAGTGTTATCTCATACTGTATGGCACAGAAACAAGTTTCCAAAGAAAGAATAGAAACGCAAAGCACAACTTTGTAAACTAAATGACATACGTGTCGCCTGTTTAATTATTATAAGAGGAAAACTGAAAAGTGATATAACACACTGTACAGCACAGGAAAATGTTTCCATCGAAAGAACAGAAACACAAAGCACAACTTTGTAAACTAATTCACATACGTGTCGCCTGTTCAATTATCATAACAGGAAAACTGAAAAGTGATATAACCCTAACCCTAACCCTAACCCTAAGGCCCTAACCCTAACCCTAACCCTAAGGCCCTAACCCTAACCCTAACCCTAACCCTAACCCCTAACCCTAAACCTAACCCTAACCCTAACCCCTAACCCTAACCCTAACCCTAACCCTAACCCTAACCCTAACCCTAACGCTAACCCTATCCCTTACCCAGCCCTAACCCTAACCCTAACCCTAACCCTAACCCTAACCCTAACCCTAACCCTAACCCTAACCCTAACCCTAACTTGTTCCTAACAGGAACAAGTTTCCAACGAAAGATCGTAAATGAAAAGCACTACTTTGTAAACTGAATCATTTGTGTGTCACTCGCTCAATTAGGAATACAGGAAATCCGAAAAGTGTTATCTCGCACTGTAAGGCACAGAAACAAGTTTCCATTGAAAGAACAGAAACGCAAAGCACAACTTTGTAAACTAATTCACATATGTGTTGCCTGTTCAATTATTATAACAGGAAAATTGAAAAGTGATATAACCCTAATCCTAACCCTAACCCTAAGGTCCTAACCCTAACCCTAACCCCTAACCCTAACCCTAACCCTAACCCTAACCCTAACCCTAACCCCTAACCCTAACCTTAACCCTAACCCTAACCCTAACCCTAACCCTAAGGCTAACCCTATCCCTTACCCAGCCCTAACCTAACCCTAACCCTAACCCTGACCCTAACTTGTTCCTAACAGGAACAAGTTTCCAACGAAAGAACGTAAATGAAAAGCACTACTTTGTAAACTGAATCATTTGTGTGTCACTCGCTCAATTAGGAATACAGGAAATCCGAAAAGTGTTATCTCGCACTGTACGGCACAGAAACTAGTTTCCATCGAAAGAACAGAAAAGCAAAGCACAACTTTGTAAACTAAATCACATACGTGTCGCCCGTTCAATTATTACAACAGGAAAACTGAAAAGTGATATATCACACTGTACAGCACAGAAACAAGTTTCCAAGAAGAACAGAAACAGATTGCTGGGTTTTTTTTACGTATCCATTCTGTTAATCTGTGTCTTTTTATTGGAGAGTTGAGTCCATTGATGTTGAGAGAGATTAATGACCAGTGGCTGTTAGATCTCTTGATTTTGATGTTGGCTGTGGTCATCAGGTTGTGTGTTTGGTTGCTTTTTGTTTTACTGAAGTGAGGTTATTTATTTCCTGTGTTTTCTTGAATGTAGCTAGCTTTCTTGGGTTGTCTTTTCCCTTCCAGTGTCTTCTGTAATGCTGGATTTGTTTGTAGGTATTGTTGAAATTTGTTTTTGTCATTGAATATCTTGTTTTCTCCATCTATGAGGACTGAGAGTTTTGCTGGGTATAGTAGCCTGGGCTGACATCTGTGTTCTCTTAGGGTCTGCATGATATCTGTCCAGGCCCTTCTGGCTTTCATAGTCTCTGTTGAAAAGTCAGGTGTGATTCTAATGGGTTTGCCATTATATGTTACTTGGCCTTTTTCCCTTGCAGCTTTTAGTATTTTTTCTTTGTTCTGTATACTTACTGTTTTGATTATTATGTGGCGGGAGGATTTTCTTTTCTGGTCAAATTTGCTGGGTGTTCTGTAGGCCTCATGTATTCTAATTGGCCTCTCCTTTAGCTTGGGGAAATTTTCTTCAATGATTTTGTTGAAAATATTTTCTGGGCCTTGGAGAAGGGAGTCTTCTTTTTCCTCTATACCTATTATTCTTAGGTTTTGTCTTTTCATATTGTCTTGCATTTCTTGGACGGTCTGTGTCAGGAATTTTTCAGATTTAACATTTTCTTTGACAGATACATCGATTTCTTCCATTGTATCTTCTACACCTGAGATTCTTTCTTCCATCTCTTGTAGTCTGTTGGTTATGCTTACCTCTGTAGTTCCTGTTTTCTTCCCTAGATTCTTCCTTTCCATTATTTCTTCCATTTGTGTTTTCTTTAATTTTTCCAATTCTATCTTCAGGTCTTGAGTTGTTTTGTTTACTTCCTTCACCTGTCTGATTGTACTTTCCTGTTTTTCTTTTAGTTCCTTCAACTCTGTTTCTTTCATTTCATTCAGTGTTTTAAGCATTTCCTTTCTAAAGGCCATAAACTGTTTGGCTGCAGCTTCCTCTATTTCTTTACGGATGGCAATATTCTGTTTGAGTTTATCTTCCTCTATGTCTTTACGAATCTTATTTGTTTCCTCTGTTATCATCTTCATGAGCATACTTGTTAGGTCATCTTCTTGGATTTCAGTTATGGTGGGGTGTCCAGGGCTACTTGCCCCTGGGTAACTGGGTTCTGGAGATGCCATATTGCTCTGTCTTTTGTTGCTTGAGCTTTTACGCTGGCCTCTACCCATTGTGTTATCTTAGGAGTTTGGGGTTATTTTCTGGTGGTTCCTGGGGATCCTGTGGTGGAGAGAATCCCCTTTGCAGAAAGCTGGATTTTCCTGAAGGATGTCTTCTCAGCTTTTTGGGTATAGTCCCTGGATGGCTGGTGTTTTTTCAGGAGTTGCTCACCTCAGGGATATAGACCTGAGTGGTAACTGTGGTCTTTGTTAGTCGAGAGGGTTCTCCTCTCACCCAGGGAAGTCCTGAGGGCAGCTGCCCTGTTTCTGGGTTTCTTGTTGCAAATTTAATGATCAGCTGCTGTGACCCAGTTGGACATCAGGCGTGCCTCAACTGTTTGTGCTTGTGTCTGGAGCACAGCTGAGTGCTGGCGCCTCGGCCCTACTAGACTACTAGACTTTTTCTAGGGAAGGATTGGGTGATTTAGATCAGTACAGTTTCCTTCCTTCCCCGTGGATTCTCTGGAGACACGGACTCCTAGTGTTTTTTTTTTGCCCTGGTGCACAGTGCTCAGTGTCCGCCAGCTTGCTGGCCACAGAAATTTGCCTGTGCCTGGAGCACAGCTGTGTGATGGCGGCTCAGTCTCTGCCAGCTGTCTGGTGCGCAGAAACTGCCTGTGTCTGCCTTTGTGGCTTTTGGGAGTCTGAGTGGCTCCCTAAGCTGGGTAATTTTCCGGGGACCTTTTCAGGTTGGGGGTGAGCTGAGTGCTCTGAGATCAGACCCGCCGTTTCTATCTCTGGCGGCGAATCAGGCGCGCAGGCAGGCAGGGCTCTGTGCGGGAACCTGGGTCCCCGGCTCTGGCTCCGGGCTGGCTCCTGGGGTGCCCGTGGAACCCGCCCGAGTCTTTTCCAGGGGATGTCTGGGTGACCTAAGGCCGGTCCCAATCGTTTCCTGTACCCTGGGGTTATCTCTCGACTGAAAATTCCAGTCTCTGATAGTGTGGTGCCCAAGGTTCAGTCTGGGACCGTGACCAGAGACACTGGCTTGTGGCTCTGGGCTGGGGCTGGGGCTGGCGGCCGGCAGCCAAGCGTCTGGCGGAACCGGGATCTCTTCCGCGGTTTAGCCGGGTGAGTTAAAAGCTGATTGAATCCCCCACCGTGGGATATCCTCTCACCTGGGAAACACAATGACTGTGTTTTATGGGCGAGAGTTCTGATTGCTGTTCACTGTGCTGATCCTGCTGTGCTGCTGCTCAGAATGAGAGTCCTCCCGGCGCCGCCATCTTGCCCCTCCCCTCCAGCACTACTTTTAAACAGAATCACCTGTGTGTTACTCGCTCAATTAGGAATACAGGAAAACTGAAAAGTGTTATCTCAAACTGTACGGCACAGAAACAAGTTTCCATTGAAAGAACAGAAACGCAAAGCACAACTTTGTAAACTAATTCACATATGTGTCGCCTGTTCAATTATTATAACAGGAAAACTGAAAAGTGATATAACCCTAACCCTAACCCTAACCCAAAGGCCCTAACCCTAACCCTAACCCTAACCCTAACCCCTAACCCTAACCCTAACCCTAACCCTAACCCTAACCCTAACGCTAACCCTATCCCTTACCCAGCCCTAACCCTAACCCTAACCCTAACCCTAACCCTAACCCTAACTCTAACTTGTTCCTAACAGGAACAGGTTTCCAAGGAAAGAACGTAAATGAAAAGCACTACTTTGTAAACTGAATCACATGTGTGTCACTCGCTCAATTAGGAATACAGGAATACCGAAAAGTGTTATATCGCACTTTATGGCACAGAAACTAGTTTCCATCGAAAGAACAGAAAAGCAAAGCACAACTTTGTAAACTAAATCACATACATGTCGCCCGTTCAATTATTACAACAGGAAAACTGAAAAGTGATATATCACACTGTACAGCACAGAAACAAGTTTCCAAGAAGAACAGAAACCAAAAGCACTACTTTGTTAACTAAATCACATGTGTGTCGCTCGCTCAATTAGGAATACAGGGAAACCGAAAAGTGTTATCTCACACTGTATGGCACAGAAACAAGTTTCCAAAGAAAGAACAGAAACGCAAAGCACAACTTTGTAAACTAATTCACATACGTGTCGCCTGTTCAATTATTATAACAGGAAAACTGAAAAGTGATATATCACATTGTACAGCACAGGTACAAGTTTCAAATGAAAGAACAAAAAAGAAAATCACTAATTTGTAAACTAAATCACATGTGTGTCGCTCGCTCCATTAGGAATACAGGAACACTGAACAGTAATATATCTCACTGTACAGCACAAGAACAAGTTTCCAACGAAAGAACAGAAAAGCAAAGCACTACTTTTAAACAGAATCACCTGTGTGTTGCTCGCTCAATTAGGAATACAGGAAAACTGAAAAGTGTTATCTCGCACTGTACGGCACAGAAACTAGTTTCCATCGAAAGAACAGAAAAGCAAAGCACAACTTTGTAAACTAATTCACATACGTGTCGCCTGTTCAATTATTATAAGAGGAAAACTGAAAAGTGATATAACACACTGTACAGCACAGGAATATGTTTTCATCGAAAGAACAGAAAAGAAGCACAACTTTGTAAACTAAATCACATACGTGTCGCCCGTTCAATTATTACAACAGGAAAACTGAAAAGTGATATAACCCTAACCCTAACCCTAACCCTAAGGCCCTAACCCTAACCCTAACCCCTAACTCTAACCCTAACCCTAACCCTAACCTGTAACCCTAACCCTAACCCTAACCCAAACCCTAACCCTAACGCTAACCCTAACCCTAACCCTAACTTGTTCCTAACAGGAACAAGTTTCCTAACAGGGACAAGTTTCCAACGAAAGAATGTAAATGAAAAGCACTACTTTGTAAACTGAATCACATGTGTGTCACTCGCTCAATTAGGAATACAGGAATACCGAAAAGTGTTATGTCGCACTTTACGGCACAGAAACTAGTTTCCATCGAAAGAACAGAAAAGCAAAGCACAACTTTGTAAACTAAATCACATACATGTTGCCCGTTCAATTATTACAACAGGAAAACTGAAAAGTGATATATCACACTGTACAGCACAGAAACAAGTTTCCAAGAAGAACAGAAACCAAAAGCACTACTTTGTTAACTAAATCACATGTGTGTCGCTCGCTCAATTAGGAATACAGGGAAACCGAAAAGTGTTATCTCACACTGTATGGCACAGAAACAAGTTTCCAAAGAAAGAACAGAAACGCAAAGCACAACTTTGTAAACTAATTCACATACGTGTCGCCTGTTCAATTATTATAAGAGGGAAACTGAAAAGTGATATAACACACTGTACAGCACAGGAACATGTTTCCATCGAAAGAACAGAAACGGAAAGCACAACTTTGTAAACTAATTCACATACGTGTCGCCTGTTCAATTATTATAACAGGAAAACTGAAAAGTGATATATCACACTGTACAGCACAGAAACAAGTTTCCAAGAAGAACAGAAACCCAAAGCACTACTTTGTAAACTAAATCACAAGTGTGTCGCTCACTCAATTAGGAATACAGGGAAACCGGAAAGTGTTATCTCACACTGTATGGCACAGAAACAAGTTTCCAAAGAAAGAAGAGAAACGCAAAGCACAACTTTGTAAACTAAATGACATACGTGTCGCCTGTTCAATGAGTATAAGAGGAAAACTGAAAAGTGATATAACACACTGTACAGCACAGGAACATGTTTCCATCGAAAGAACAGAAACGCAAAGCACAACTTTGTAAACTAATTCACATACGTGTCGCCTGTTCAATTATTATAAGAGGAAAACTGAAAAGTGATATAACACACTGTATAGCACAGGAATATGTTTTCATCAAAAGAACAGAAAAGAAGCACAACTTTGTAAACTAAATCACATACGTGTCGCCCGTTCAATTATTACAACAGGAAAACTGAAAAGTGATATATCACACTGTACAGCACAGAAACAAGTTTCCAAGAAGAACAGAAACCCAAAGCACTACTTTGTAAACTAAATCACAAGTGTGTCGCTCACTCAATTAGGAATACAGGGAAACCGGAAAGTGTTATATCACACTGTATGGCACAGAAACAAGTTTCCAAAGAAAGAACAGAAACGGAAAGCACAACTTTGTAAACTAAATGACACACGTGTCGCCTGTTTAATTATTATAAGAGGAAAACTGAAAAGTGATATAACACACTGTACAGCACAGGAACATGTTTTCATCAAAAGAACAGAATCGCAAAGCACAACTTTGTAAACTAATTCACATACGTGTCGCCTGTTCAATTATTATAAGAGGAAAACTGAAAAGTGATATAACACACTGTACAGCACAGGAACATGTTTCCATCGAAAGAACAGAAACGCAAAGCACAACTTTGTAAACTAATTCACATACGTGTCGCCTGTTCAATTATTGTAACAGGAAAACTGAAAAGTGATATATCACATTGTACAGCACAGGAACAAGTTTCAAATGAAAGAACAAAAAAGAAAATCACTAATTTGTAAACTAAATCACATGTGTGTCGCTCGCTTCATTAGGAATACAGGAAAACTGAAAAGTAATATATCTCACTGTACAGCACAAGAACAAGTTTCCAACGAAAGAACAGAAAAGCAAAGCACTACTTTTAAACAGAATCACCTGTGTGTCGCTCGCTCAATTAGGAATACAGGAAAACTGAAAAGTGTTATCTCGCACTGTACGGCACAGAAACAAGTTTCCATTGAAAGAACAGAAACGCAAAGCACAACTTTGTAAACTAATTCACATATGTGTCGCCTGTTCAATTATTATAACAGGAAAACTGAAAAGTGATATAACCCTAACCCTAACCCTAACCCTAAGGCCCTAACCCTAACCCTAACCTGTAACCCTAACCCTAACCCTAACCCTAACCTGTAACCCTAACCCTAACCCTAACCCTAACCCTAACCCTAACCCTAACTCTAACCCTAACCCTAACCCTAACCCTAACCCTAACTTGTTCCTAACAGGAACAAGTTTCCTAACAGGGACAAGTTTCCAACGAAAGAATGTAAATGAAAAGCACTCCTTTGTAAACTGAATCACATGTGTGTCACTCGATCAATTAGGAATACAGGAAAACCGAAAAGTGTTATCTCGCACTGTACGGCACAGAAACTAGTTTCCATCGAAAGAACAGAAAAGGAAAAGCACAACCTTGTAAACTAATTCACATACGTGTCGCCTGTTCAATTATTATAAGAGGAAAACTGAAAAGTGATATAACACACTGTACAGCACAGGAATATGTTTTCATCGAAAGAACAGAAAAGCAAAGCACAACTTTGTAAACTAAATCGCATACGTGTCGCCCGTTCAATTATTACAACAGGAAAACTGAAAAGTGATATATCACACTGTACAGCACAGAAACAAGTTTCCAAGAAGAACAGAAACCCAAAGCACTACTTTGTAAACTAAATCACAAGTGTGTCGCTCACTCAATTAAAGATGGAGCTGGTTTCTGCCTTCCACCTTCCCGATGGTGAGTGCTCTCTGTCAGGAACAACTCCACATTTGGCTAAGGCTGAGGATCTGGCTTGCTTCATGTATGTGGACCTATCTGCATTGCCCCCGTGGCACGCCTGGGTTGGCTACCCAGAGGCTATTTAAGCTGTGGGCTGGCTTTCCCCGGGGTCCGAGGATTGTTCAATGTTCCTGAATAAACTGCATTGAAAAAAAAAAAAAAGAAAGAAAACCATAAGTAAATAAATAAATAAATAAATAAATAAATAAATAAATAGAAGAACAGAAACCCAAAGCACTACTTTGTAAACTAAATCACAAGTGTGTCGCTCACTCAGCCCTAACCTAACCCTAACCCTAACCCTAACCCTAACCCTAACCCTAACCCTAACCCTAACTTGTTCCTAACAGGAACAAGTTTCCAACGAAAGAATGTAAATGAAAAGCACTACTTTGTAAAGTGAATCACATGTGTGTTGCTCGCTCCATTAGGAATACAGGAAAACTGAACAGTAATATATCTCACTGTACAGCACAAGAACAAGTTTTCAATGAAAGAACAGAAAAGCAAAGCACTACTTTTAAACAGAATCACCTGTGTGTCGCTCGCTCAATTAGGAATACAGGAAAACTGAAAAGTGTTATCTCGCACTGTAAGGCACAGAAACAAGTTTCCATTGAAAGAACAGAAACGCAAAGCACAACTTTGTAAACTAATTCACATATGTGTTGCCTGTTCAATTATTATAACAGGAAAATTGAAAAGTGATATAACCCTAATCCTAACCCTAACCCTAAGGTCCTAACCCTAACCCTAACCCCTAACCCTAACCCTAACCCTAACCCTAACCCTAACCCTAACCCCTAACCCTAACCTTAACCCTAACCCTAACCCTAACCCTAACCCTAAGGCTAACCCTATCCCTTACCCAGCCCTAACCTAACCCTAACCCTAACCCTGACCCTAACTTGTTCCTAACAGGAACAAGTTTCCAACGAAAGAACGTAAATGAAAAGCACTACTTTGTAAACTGAATCATTTGTGTGTCACTCGCTCAATTAGGAATACAGGAAATCCGAAAAGTGTTATCTCGCACTGTACGGCACAGAAACTAGTTTCCATCGAAAGAACAGAAAAGCAAAGCACAACTTTGTAAACTAAATCACATACGTGTCGCCCGTTCAATTATTACAACAGGAAAACTGAAAAGTGATATATCACACTGTACAGCACAGAAACAAGTTTCCAAGAAGAACAGAAACAGATTGCTGGGTTTTTTTTACGTATCCATTCTGTTAATCTGTGTCTTTTTATTGGAGAGTTGAGTCCATTGATGTTGAGAGAGATTAATGACCAGTGGCTGTTAGATCTCTTGATTTTGATGTTGGCTGTGGTCATCAGGTTGTGTGTTTGGTTGCTTTTTGTTTTACTGAAGTGAGGTTATTTATTTCCTGTGTTTTCTTGAATGTAGCTAGCTTTCTTGGGTTGTCTTTTCCCTTCCAGTGTCTTCTGTAATGCTGGATTTGTTTGTAGGTATTGTTGAAATTTGTTTTTGTCATTGAATATCTTGTTTTCTCCATCTATGAGGACTGAGAGTTTTGCTGGGTATAGTAGCCTGGGCTGACATCTGTGTTCTCTTAGGGTCTGCATGATATCTGTCCAGGCCCTTCTGGCTTTCATAGTCTCTGTTGAAAAGTCAGGTGTGATTCTAATGGGTTTGCCATTATATGTTACTTGGCCTTTTTCCCTTGCAGCTTTTAGTATTTTTTCTTTGTTCTGTATACTTACTGTTTTGATTATTATGTGGCGGGAGGATTTTCTTTTCTGGTCAAATTTGCTGGGTGTTCTGTAGGCCTCATGTATTCTAATTGGCCTCTCCTTTAGCTTGGGGAAATTTTCTTCAATGATTTTGTTGAAAATATTTTCTGGGCCTTGGAGAAGGGAGTCTTCTTTTTCCTCTATACCTATTATTCTTAGGTTTTGTCTTTTCATATTGTCTTGCATTTCTTGGACGGTCTGTGTCAGGAATTTTTCAGATTTAACATTTTCTTTGACAGATACATCGATTTCTTCCATTGTATCTTCTACACCTGAGATTCTTTCTTCCATCTCTTGTAGTCTGTTGGTTATGCTTACCTCTGTAGTTCCTGTTTTCTTCCCTAGATTCTTCCTTTCCATTATTTCTTCCATTTGTGTTTTCTTTAATTTTTCCAATTCTATCTTCAGGTCTTGAGTTGTTTTGTTTACTTCCTTCACCTGTCTGATTGTACTTTCCTGTTTTTCTTTTAGTTCCTTCAACTCTGTTTCTTTCATTTCATTCAGTGTTTTAAGCATTTCCTTTCTAAAGGCCATAAACTGTTTGGCTGCAGCTTCCTCTATTTCTTTACGGATGGCAATATTCTGTTTGAGTTTATCTTCCTCTATGTCTTTACGAATCTTATTTGTTTCCTCTGTTATCATCTTCATGAGCATACTTGTTAGGTCATCTTCTTGGATTTCAGTTATGGTGGGGTGTCCAGGGCTACTTGCCCCTGGGTAACTGGGTTCTGGAGATGCCATATTGCTCTGTCTTTTGTTGCTTGAGCTTTTACGCTGGCCTCTACCCATTGTGTTATCTTAGGAGTTTGGGGTTATTTTCTGGTGGTTCCTGGGGATCCTGTGGTGGAGAGAATCCCCTTTGCAGAAAGCTGGATTTTCCTGAAGGATGTCTTCTTAGCTTTTTGGGTATAGTCCCTGGATGGCTGGTGTTTTTTCAGGAGTTGCTCACCTCAGGGATATAGACCTGAGTGGTAACTGTGGTCTTTGTTAGTCGAGAGGGTTCTCCTCTCACCCAGGGAAGTCCTGAGGGCAGCTGCCCTGTTTCTGGGTTTCTTGTTGCAAATTTAATGATCAGCTGCTGTGACCCAGTTGGACATCAGGCGTGCCTCAACTGTTTGTGCTTGTGTCTGGAGCACAGCTGAGTGCTGGCGCCTCGGCCCTACTAGACTACTAGACTTTTTCTAGGGAAGGATTGGGTGATTTAGATCAGTACAGTTTCCTTCCTTCCCCGTGGATTCTCTGGAGACACGGACTCCTAGTGTTTTTTTTTTGCCCTGGTGCACAGTGCTCAGTGTCCGCCAGCTTGCTGGCCACAGAAATTTGCCTGTGCCTGGAGCACAGCTGTGTGATGGCGGCTCAGTCTCTGCCAGCTGTCTGGTGCGCAGAAACTGCCTGTGTCTGCCTTTGTGGCTTTTGGGAGTCTGAGTGGCTCCCTAAGCTGGGTAATTTTCCGGGGACCTTTTCAGGTTGGGGGTGAGCTGAGTGCTCTGAGATCAGACCCGCCGTTTCTATCTCTGGCGGCGAATCAGGCGCGCAGGCAGGCAGGGCTCTGTGCGGGAACCTGGGTCCCCGGCTCTGGCTCCGGGCTGGCTCCTGGGGTGCCCGTGGAACCCGCCCGAGTCTTTTCCAGGGGATGTCTGGGTGACCTAAGGCCGGTCCCAATCGTTTCCTGTACCCTGGGGTTATCTCTCGACTGAAAATTCCAGTCTCTGATAGTGTGGTGCCCAAGGTTCAGTCTGGGACCGTGACCAGAGACACTGGCTTGTGGCTCTGGGCTGGGGCTGGGGCTGGCGGCCGGCAGCCAAGCGTCTGGCGGAACCGGGATCTCTTCCGCGGTTTAGCCGGGTGAGTTAAAAGCTGATTGAATCCCCCACCGTGGGATATCCTCTCACCTGGGAAACACAATGACTGTGTTTTATGGGCGAGAGTTCTGATTGCTGTTCACTGTGCTGATCCTGCTGTGCTGCTGCTCAGAATGAGAGTCCTCCCGGCGCCGCCATCTTGCCCCTCCCCTCCAGCACTACTTTTAAACAGAATCACCTGTGTGTTACTCGCTCAATTAGGAATACAGAAAAACTGAAAAGTGTTATCTCAAACTGTACGGCACAGAAACAAGTTTCCATTGAAAGAACAGAAACGCAAAGCACAACTTTGTAAACTAATTCACATATGTGTCGCCTGTTCAATTATTATAACAGGAAAACTGAAAAGTGATATAACCCTAACCCTAACCCTAACCCAAAGGCCCTAACCCTAAACCTAACCCTAACCCTAACCCCTAACCCTAACCCTAACCCTAACCCTAACCCTAACCCTAACCCTAACGCTAACCCTATCCCTTACCCAGCCCTAACCCTAACCCTAACCCTAACCCTAACCCTAACCCTAACTCTAACTTGTTCCTAACAGGAACAGGTTTCCAAGGAAAGAACGTAAATGAAAAGCACTACTTTGTAAACTGAATCACATGTGTGTCACTCGCTCAATTAGGAATACAGGAATACCGAAAAGTGTTATATCGCACTTTATGGCACAGAAACTAGTTTCCATCGAAAGAACAGAAAAGCAAAGCACAACTTTGTAAACTAAATCACATACATGTCGCCCGTTCAATTATTACAACAGGAAAACTGAAAAGTGATATATCACACTGTACAGCACAGAAACAAGTTTCCAAGAAGAACAGAAACCAAAAGCACTACTTTGTTAACTAAATCACATGTGTGTCGCTCGCTCAATTAGGAATACAGGGAAACCGAAAAGTGTTATCTCACACTGTATGGCACAGAAACAAGTTTCCAAAGAAAGAACAGAAACGCAAAGCACAACTTTGTAAACTAATTCACATACGTGTCGCCTGTTCAATTATTATAACAGGAAAACTGAAAAGTGATATATCACATTGTACAGCACAGGTACAAGTTTCAAATGAAAGAACAAAAAAGAAAATCACTAATTTGTAAACTAAATCACATGTGTGTCGCTCGCTCCATTAGGAATACAGGAACACTGAACAGTAATATATCTCACTGTACAGCACAAGAACAAGTTTCCAACGAAAGAACAGAAAAGCAAAGCACTACTTTTAAACAGAATCACCTGTGTGTTGCTCGCTCAATTAGGAATACAGGAAAACTGAAAAGTGTTATCTCGCACTGTACGGCACAGAAACTAGTTTCCATCGAAAGAACAGAAAAGCAAAGCACAACTTTGTAAACTAATTCACATACGTGTCGCCTGTTCAATTATTATAAGAGGAAAACTGAAAAGTGATATAACACACTGTACAGCACAGGAATATGTTTTCATCGAAAGAACAGAAAAGAAGCACAACTTTGTAAACTAAATCACATACGTGTCGCCCGTTCAATTATTACAACAGGAAAACTGAAAAGTGATATATCACACTGTACAGCACAGAAACAAGTTTCCAAGAAGAACAGAAACCCAAAGCACTACTTTGTAAACTAAATCACAAGTGTGTCGCTCACTCAATTAGGAATACAGGGAAACCGGAAAGTATTATCTCACACTGTATGGCACAGAAACAAGTTTCCAAAGAAAGAACAGAAACGGAAAGCACAACTTTGTAAACTAAATGACACACGTGTCGCCTGTTTAATTATTATAAGAGGAAAACTGAAAAGTGATATAACACACTGTACAGCACAGGAACATGTTTTCATCAAAAGAACAGAAACGCAAAGCACAACTTTGTAAACTAATTCACATACGTGTCGCCTGTTCAATTATTATAAGAGGAAAACTGAAAAGTGATATAACACACTGTACAGCACAGGAACCTGTTTCCATCGAAAGAACAGAAACGCAAAGCACAACTTTGTAAACTAATTCACATACATGTCGCCTGTTCAATTATTGTAACAGGAAAACTGAAAAGTGATATATCACATTGTACAGCACAGGAACAAGTTTCAAATGAAAGAACAAAAAAGAAAATCACCTATTTGTAAACTAAATCACATGTGTGTAGCTCGCTTCATTAGGAATACAGGAAAACTGAAAAGTAATATATCTCACTGTACAGCACAAGAACAAGTTTCCAACGAAAGAACAGAAAAGCAAAACACTACTTTTAAACAGAATCACCTGTGTGTCGCTCGCTCAATTAGGAATACAGAAAAACTGAAAAGTGTTATCTCGCACTGTACGGCACAGAAACAAGTTTCCATTGAAAGAACAGAAACGCAAAGCACAACTTTGTAAACTAAATCACATATGTGTCGCCTGTTCAATTATTATAACAGGAAAACTGAAAAGTGATATAACCCTAACCCTAACCCTAACCCTAAGGCCCTAACCCTAACCCTAACCCCTAACTCTAACCCTAACCCTAACCCTAACCTGTAACCCTAACCCTAACCCTAACCCTAACCCTAACCCTAACCCTAACGCTAACCCAAACCCTAACCCTAACTTGTTCCTAACAGGAACAAGTTTCCTAACAGGGACAAGTTTCCAACGAAAGAATGTAAATGAAAAGCACTACTTTGTAAACTGAATCACATGTGTGTCACTCGCTCAATTAGGAATACAGGAATACCGAAAAGTGTTATGTCGCACTTTACGGCACAGAAACTAGTTTCCATCGAAAGAACAGAAAAGCAAAGCACAACTTTGTAAACTAAATCACATACATGTCGCCCGTTCAATTATTACAACAGGAAAACTGAAAAGTGATATATCACACTGTACAGCACAGAAACAAGTTTCCAAGAAGAACAGAAACCAAAAGCACTACTTTGTTAACTAAATCACATGTGTGTCGCTCGCTCAATTAGGAATACAGGGAAACCGAAAAGTGTTATCTCACACTGTATGGCACAGAAACAAGTTTCAAAAGAAAGAACAGAAACGCAAAGCACAACTTTGTAAACTAATTCACATACGTGTCGCCTGTTCAATTATTATAAGAGGGAAACTGAAAAGTGATATAACACACTGTACAGCACAGGAACATGTTTCCATCGAAAGAACAGAAACGGAAAGCACAACTTTGTAAACTAATTCACATACGTGTCGCCTGTTCAATTATTATAACAGGAAAACTGAAAAGTGATATATCACACTGTACAGCACAGAAACAAGTTTCCAAGAAGAACAGAAACCCAAAGCACTACTTTGTAAACTAAATCACAAGTGTGTCGCTCACTCAATTAGGAATACAGGGAAACCGGAAAGTGTTATCTCACACTGTATGGCACAGAAACAAGTTTCCAAAGAAAGAAGAGAAACGCAAAGCACAACTTTGTAAACTAAATGACATACGTGTCGCCTGTTCAATGAGTATAAGAGGAAAACTGAAAAGTGACATAACACACTGTACAGCACAGGAACATGTTTCCATCGAAAGAACAGAAACGCAAAGCACAACTTTGTAAACTAATTCACATACGTGTCGCCTGTTCAATTATTATAACAGGAAAACTGAAAAGTGATATATCACATTGTACAGCACAGGAACAAGTTTCAAATGAAAGAACAAAAAAGAAAATCACTAATTTGTAAACTAAATCACATGTGTGTCGCTCGCTCCATTAGGAATACAGGAAAACTGAACAGTAATATATCTCACTGTACAGCACAAGAACAAGTTTCCAACGAAAGAACAGAAAAGCAAGGCACTACTTTTAAACAGAATCACCTGTGTGTTGCTCGCTCAATTAGGAATACAGAAAAACTGAAAAGTGTTATCTCGCACTTTACGGCACAGAAACAAGTTTCCATTGAAAGAACAGAAACGCAAAGCACAACTTTGTAAACTAATTCACATATGTGTCGCCTGTTCAATTATTATAACAGGAAAACTGAAAAGTGATATAACCCTAACCCTAACCCTAACCCTAATGCTAACCCTAACCCTAACCCTAACCCTAACCCTAACCCTAACCCTAACCCTAACTTGTTCCTAACAGGAACAAGTTTCCTAAGAGGGACAAGTTTCCAACGAAAGAATGTAAATGAAAAGCACTACTTTGTAAACTGAATCACATGTGTGTCACTCGCTCAATTAGGAATACAGGAAAACCGAAAAGTGTTATCTCGCACTGTACGGCACAGAAACAAGTTTCCATCGAAAGAACAGAAAAGCAAAGCACAACTATGTAAACTAATTCACATACGTGTCGCCTGTTCAATTATTATAAGAGTAAAACTGAAAAGTGATATAACACACTGTACAGCACAGGAATATGTTTTCATCGAAAGAACAGAAAAGAAGCACAACTTTGTAAACTAAATCACATACGTGTCGCCCGTTCAATTATTACAACAGGAAAACTGAAAAGTGATATATCACACTGTACAGCACAGAAACAAGTTTCCAAGAAGAACAGAAACCCAAAGCACTACTTTGTAAACTAAATCACAAGTGTGTCGCTCACTCAATTAGGAATACAGGGAAACCGGAAAGTGTTATCTCACACTGTATGGCACAGAAACAAGTTTCCAAAGAAAGAACAGAAACGGAAAGCACAACTTTGTAAACTAAATGACACACGTGTCGCCTGTTTAATTATTATAAGAGGAAAACTGAAAAGTGATATAACACACTGTACAGCACAGGAACATGTTTTCATCAAAAGAACAGAAACGCAAAGCACAACTTTGTAAACTAATTCACATACGTGTCGCCTGTTCAATTATTATAAGAGGAAAACTGAAAAGTGATATAACACACTGTACAGCACAGGAACATGTTTCCATCGAAAGAACAGAAACACAAAGCACAACTTTGTAAACTAATTCACATACGTGTTGCCTGTTCAATTATTGTAACAGGAAAACTGAAAAGTGATATATCACATTGTACAGCACAGGAACAAGTTTCAAATGAAAGAACAAAAAAGAAAATCACCTATTTGTAAACTAAATCAAATGTGTGTCGCTCGCTTCATTAGGAATACAGGAAAACTGAAAAGTAATATATCTCACTGTACAGCACAAGAACAAGTTTCCAACGAAAGAACAGAAAAGCAAAGCACTACTTTTAAACAGAATCACCTGTGTGTCGCTCGCTCAATTAGGAATACAGAAAAACTGAAAAGTGTTATCTCGCACTTTACGGCACAGAAACAAGTTTCCATTGAAAGAACAGAAACGCTAAGCACAACTTTGTAAACTAATTCACATATGTGTCGCCTGTTCAATTATTATAACAGGAAAACTGAAAAGTGATATAACCCTAACCCTAACCCTAACCCTAAGGCCCTAACCCTAACCCTAACCCCTAACCCTAACCCTAACCCTAACCCTAACCTGTAACCCTAACCCTAACCCTAACCCTAACCCTAACCCTAACCCTAACCCTAACGCTAACCCTAACCCTAACCCTAACCCTAACCCTAACTTGTTCCTAACAGGAACAAGTTTCCTAACAGGGACAAGTTTCCAACGAAAGAATGTAAATGAAAAGCACTACTTTGTAAACTGAATCACATGTGTGTCACTCGCTCAATTAGGAATACAGGAAAACCGAAAAGTGTTATCTCGCACTGTACGGCACAGAAACTAGTTTCCATCGAAAGAACAGAAAAGCAAAGCACAACTTTCTAAACTAAATCGCATACGTGTCGCCCGTTCAATTATTACAACAGGAAAACTGAAAAGTGATATATCACACTGTACAGCACAGAAACAAGTTTCCAAGAAGAACAGAAACCCAAAGCACTACTTTGTAAACTAAATCACAAGTGTGTCGCTCACTCAATTAGGAATACAGGGAAACCGGAAAGTGTTATCTCACAATGTATGGCACAGAAACAAGTTTCCAAAGAAAGAACAGAAACGCACAGCACAACTTTGTAAACTAATTCACATACGTGTCGCCTGTTCAATTATTATAAGAGGAAAACTGAAAAGTGATATAACACACTGTACAGCACAGGAACATGTTTCCATCGAAAGAACAGAAACGCAAAGCACAACTTTGTAAACTAATTCACATACGTGTCGCCTGTTCAATTATTATAACAGGAAAACTGAAAAGTGATATATCACATTGTACAGCACAGGAACAAGTTTCAAATGAAAGAACAAAAAAGAAAATCACTAATTTGTAAACTAAATCACATGTGTGTCGCTCGCTCCATTAGGAATACAGGAAAACTGAACAGTAATATATCTCACTGTACAGCACAAGAACAAGTTTCCAACGATAGAACAGAAAAGCAAAGCACTACTTTTAAACAGACTCACCTGTGTGTTGCTCGCTCAATTAGGAATACAGGAAAACTGAAAAGTGTTATCTCAAACTGTACGGCACAGAAACAAGTTTCCATTGAAAGAACAGAAACGCAAAGCACAACTTTGTAAACTAATTCACATATGTGTCGCCTGTTCAATTATTATAACAGGAAAACTGAAAAGTGATATAACCCTAACCCTAACCCTAACCCAAAGGCCCTAACCCTAACCCTAACCCTAACCCTAACCCTAACCCTAACCCCTAACCCTAACCCTAACCCTAACCCTAAACCTAACGCTAACCCTATCCCTTACCCAGCCCTAACCCTAACCCTAACCCTAACACTAACCCTAACCCTAACCCTAACTCTAACCCTAACTCTAACTTGTTCCTAACAGGAACAAGTTTCCAAGGAAAGAACGTAAATAAAAAGCACTACTTTGTAAACTGAATCACATGTGTGTCACTCGCTCAATTAGGAATACAGGAATACCGAAAAGTGTTATATCGCACTTTACGGCACAGAAACTAGTTACCATCGAAAGAACAGAAAAGCAAAGCACAACTTTCTAAACTAAATCACATACATGTCGCCCGTTCAATTATTACAACAGGAAAACTGAAAAGTGATATATCACACTGTACAGCACAGAAACAAGTTTCCAAGAAGAACAGAAACCCAAAGCACTACTTTGTAAACTAAATCACAAGTGTGTCGCTCACTAAATTAGGAATACAGGGAAACCGGAAAGTGTTATCTCACACTGTATGGCAGAGAAACAAGTTTCCAAAGAAAGAACAGAAACGGAAAGCACAACTTTGTAAACTAAATGACACACGTGTCGCCTGTTTAATTATTATAAGAGGAAAACTGAAAAGTGATATAACACACTGTACAGCACAGGAACATGTTTTCATCAAAAGAACAGAAACGCAAAACACAACTTTGTAAACTAATTCACATACGTGTCACCTGTTCAATTATTATAAGAGGAAAACTGAAAAGTGATATAACACACTGTACAGCACAGGAACATGTTTCCATCGAAAGAACAGAAACGCAAAGCACAACTTTGTAAACTAATTCACATACGTGTCGCCTGTTCAATTATTGTAACAGGAAAACTGAAAAGTGATATATCACATTGTACAGCACAGGAACAAGTTTCAAATGAAAGAACAAAAAAGAAAATCACCTATTTGTAAACTAAATCAAATGTGTATCGCTCGCTTCATTAGGAATACAGGAAAACTGAAAAGTAATATATCTCACTGTACAGCGCAAGAACAAGTTTCCAACGAAAGAACAGAAAAGCAAAGCACTACTTTTAAACAGAATCACCTGTGTGTCGCTCGCTCAATTAGGAATACAGAAAAACTGAAAAGTGTTATCTCGCACTGTACGGCACAGAAACAAGTTTCCATTGAAAGAACAGAAACGCAAAGCACAACTTTGTAAACTAATTCACATATGTGTCGCCTGTTCAATTATTATAACAGGAAAACTGAAAAGTGATATAACCCTAACCCTAACCCTAACCCTAAGGCCCTAACCCTAACCCCTAACCCTAACCCTAACCCTAACCCTAACCTGTAACCCTAACCCTAACCCTAACCCTAACCGTAACCCTAACCGTAACCCTAACGCTAACCCTAACCCTAACCCTAACCCTAGCCCTAACTTGTTCCTAACAGGAACAAGTTTCCTAACAGGGACAAGTTTCCAACGAAAGAATGTAAATGAAAAGCACTACTTTGTAAACTGAATCACATGTGTGTCACTCGCTCAATTAGGAATACAGGAATACCGAAAAGTGTTATATCACACTTTACGGCACAGAAACTAGTTACCATCGAAAGAACAGAAAAGCAAAGCACAACTTTGTAAACTAAATCACATACATGTCGCCCGTTCAATTATTACAACAGGAAAACCGAAAAGTGTTATCTCGCACTGTATGGCACAGAAACTAGTTTCCATCGAAAGAACAGAAAAGCAAAGCACAACCTTGTAAACTAATTCACATACGTGTCGCCTGTTCAATTATTATAAGAGGAAAACTGAAAAGTGATATAACACACTGTACAGCACAGGAATATGTTTTCATCGAAATAACAGAAAAGCAAAGCACAACTTTGTAAACTAAATCGCATACGTGTCGCCCGTTCAATTTTTACAACAGGAAAACTGAAAAGTGATATATCACACTGTACAGCAAAGAAACAAATTTCCAAGAAGAACAGAAACCCAAAGCACTACTTTGTAAACTAAATCACAAGTGTGTCGCTCACTCAATTAGGAATACAGGGAAACCGGAAAGTGTTATCTCACAATGTATGGCACAGAAACAAGTTTCCAAAGAAAGAACAGAAACGCAAAGCACAACTTTGTAAACTAATTCACATACGTGTCGCCTGTTCAATTATTATAAGAGGAAAACTGAAAAGTGATATAACACACTGTACAGCACAGGAACATGTTTCCATCGAAAGAACAGAAACGCAAAGCACAACTTTGTAAACTAATTCACATACGTGTCGCCTGTTCAATTATTATAACAGGAAAACTGAAAAGTGATATATCACATTGTACAGCACAGGAACAAGTTTCAAATGAAAGAACAAAAAAGAAAATCAGTAATTTGTAAACTAAATCACATGTGTGTCGCTCGCTCCATTAGGAATACAGGAAAACTGAACAGTAATATATCTCACTGAACAGCACAAGAAGAAGTTTCCAACGAAAGAACAGAAAAGCAAAGCACTACTTTTAAACAGAATCACCTGTGTGTTGCTCGCTCAATTAGGAATACAGGAAAACTGAAAAGTGTTATCTCACACTCTACGGCCCAGAAACAAGTTTCCATTGAAAGAACAGAAACGCAAAGCACAACTTTGTAAACTAATTCACATATGTGTCGCCTGTTCAATTATTATAACAGGAAAACTGAAAAGTGATATAACCCTAACCCTAACCCTAACCCTAACGCTAACCCTAACCCTAACCCTAACCCTAAGCCTAACCCTAACCCTAACCCTAACTTGTTCCTAACAGGAACAAGTTTCCTAACAGGGACAAGTTTCCAACGAAAGAATGTAAATGAAAACACTACTTTGTAAACTGAATCACATGTGTGTCACTCGCTCAATTAGGAATACAGGGAAACCGAAAAGTGTTATCTCACACTGTACGGCACAGAAACTAGTTTCCATCGAAAGAACAGAAAAGCAAAGCACAACTTTGTACACTAATTCACATACGTGTCGCCTGTTCAATTATTATAAGAGGAAAACTGAAAAGTGATATAACACACTGTATAGCACAGGAATATGTTTTCATCAAAAGAACAGAAAAGAAGCACAACTTTGTAAACTAAATCACATACGTGTCGCCCGTTCAATTATTACAACAGGAAAACTGAAAAGTGATATATCACACTGTACAGCACAGAAACAAGTTTCCAAGAAGAACAGAAACCCAAAGCACTACTTTGTAAACTAAATCACAAGTGTGTCGCTCACTCAATTAGGAATACAGGGAAACCGGAAAGTGTTATATCACACTGTATGGCACAGAAACAAGTTTCCAAAGAAAGAACAGAAACGGAAAGCACAACTTTGTAAACTAAATGACACACGTGTCGCCTGTTTAATTATTATAAGAGGAAAACTGAAAAGTGATATAACACACTGTACAGCACAGGAACATGTTTTCATCAAAAGAACAGAATCGCAAAGCACAACTTTGTAAACTAATTCACATACGTGTCGCCTGTTCAATTATTATAAGAGGAAAACTGAAAAGTGATATAACACACTGTACAGCACAGGAACATGTTTCCATCGAAAGAACAGAAACGCAAAGCACAACTTTGTAAACTAATTCACATACGTGTCGCCTGTTCAATTATTGTAACAGGAAAACTGAAAAGTGATATATCACATTGTACAGCACAGGAACAAGTTTCAAATGAAAGAACAAAAAAGAAAATCACTAATTTGTAAACTAAATCACATGTGTGTCGCTCGCTTCATTAGGAATACAGGAAAACTGAAAAGTAATATATCTCACTGTACAGCACAAGAACAAGTTTCCAACGAAAGAACAGAAAAGCAAAGCACTACTTTTAAACAGAATCACCTGTGTGTCGCTCGCTCAATTAGGAATACAGGAAAACTGAAAAGTGTTATCTCGCACTGTACGGCACAGAAACAAGTTTCCATTGAAAGAACAGAAACGCAAAGCACAACTTTGTAAACTAATTCACATATGTGTCGCCTGTTCAATTATTATAACAGGAAAACTGAAAAGTGATATAACCCTAACCCTAACCCTAACCCTAAGGCCCTAACCCTAACCCTAACCCCTAACCCTAACCCTAACCCTAACCCTAACCTGTAACCCTAACCCTAACCCTAACCCTAACCCTAACCCTAACCCTAACTCTAACCCTAACCCTAACCCTAACCCTAACCCTAACTTGTTCCTAACAGGAACAAGTTTCCTAACAGGGACAAGTTTCCAACGAAAGAATGTAAATGAAAAGCACTCCTTTGTAAACTGAATCACATGTGTGTCACTCGATCAATTAGGAATACAGGAAAACCGAAAAGTGTTATCTCGCACTGTACGGCACAGAAACTAGTTTCCATCGAAAGAACAGAAAAGGAAAAGCACAACCTTGTGAACTAATTCACATACGTGTCGCCTGTTCAATTATTATAAGAGGAAAACTGAAAAGTGATATAACACACTGTACAGCACAGGAATATGTTTTCATCGAAAGAACAGAAAAGCAAAGCACAACTTTGTAAACTAAATCGCATACGTGTCGCCCGTTCAATTATTACAACAGGAAAACTGAAAAGTGATATATCACACTGTACAGCACAGAAACAAGTTTCCAAGAAGAACAGAAACCCAAAGCACTACTTTGTAAACTAAATCACAAGTGTGTCGCTCACTCAATTAAAGATGGAGCTGGTTTCTGCCTTCCACCTTCCCGATGGTGAGTGCTCTCTGTCAGGAACAACTCCACATTTGGCTAAGGCTGAGGATCTGGCTTGCTTCATGTATGTGGACCTATCTGCATTGCCCCCGTGGCACGCCTGGGTTGGCTACCCAGAGGCTATTTAAGCTGTGGGCTGGCTTTCCCCGGGGTCCGAGGATTGTTCAATGTTCCTGAATAAACTGCATTGAAAAAAAAAAAAGAAAGAAAACCATAAGTAAATAAATAAATAAATAAATAAATAAATAAATAAATAAATAAATAGAAGAACAGAAACCCAAAGCACTACTTTGTAAACTAAATCACAAGTGTGTCGCTCACTCAATTAGGAATACAGGGAAACCGGAAAGTGTTATCTCACACTGTATGGCACAGAAACAAGTTTCCAAAGAAAGAACAGAAACGCAAAGCACAACTTTGTAAACTAAATGACATACGTGTCGCCTGTTCAATTATTATAGGAGGAAAACTGAAAAGTGATATAACACACTGTACAGCACAGGAACATGTTTCCATCGAAAGAACAGAAACGCAAAGCACAACTTTGTAAACTAATTCACATACGTGTCGCCTGTTCAATTATTATAACAGGAAAACTGAAAAGTGATATATCACATTGTACAGCACAAGAACAAGTTTCAAATGAAAGAACAAAAAACAAAATCACTAATTTGTAAACTAAATCACATGTGTGTCGCTCGCTCCATTAGGAATACAGGAAAACTGAACAGTAATATATCTCACTGTACAGCACAAGAACAAGTTTCCAACGAAAGAACAGAAAAGCAAAGCACTACTTTTAAACAGAATCACCTGTGTGTCGCTCGCTCAATTAGGAATACAGGAATACTGAAAAGTGTTATCTCGCACTGTACGGCACAGAAACAAGTTTCCATTGAAAGAACAGAAACGCAAAGCAAAACTTTGTAAACTAATTCACATATGTGTCGCCTGTTCAATTATTATAACAGGAAAACTGAAAAGTGATATAACCCTAACCCTAACCCTAACCCTAAGGCCCTAACCCTAACCCTAACCCTAACCCTAACCCTAACCCTAACCCCTAACCCTAACCCTAACCCTAACCCTAACCCTAACCCTAACCCTAACGCTAACCCTATCCCTTACCCAGCCCTAACCCTAACCCTAACCCTAATCCTAACCCTAACCCTAACCCTAACCCTAACCCTAACTTGTTCCTAACAGGAACAAGTTTCCAACGAAAGAACGTAAATGAAAAGCACTACTTTGTAAACTGAATCACATGTGTGTCACTCGCTCAATTAGGAATACAGGAAAACCGAAAAGTGTTATATCGCACTGTACGGCACAGAAACTAGTTTCCTTCGAAAGAACAGAAAAGCAAAGCACAACTTTGTAAACTAAATCACATACGTGTCGCCCGTTCAATTATTACAACAGGAAAACTGAAAAGTGATATATCGCACTGTACAGCACAGAAACAAGTTTCCAAGAAGAACAGAAACCAAAAGCACTACTTTGTAAACTAAATCACATGTGTGTCGCTCGCTCAATTAGGAATACAGGGAAACCGAAAAGTGTTATCTCACACTGTATGGCACAGAAACAAGTTTCCAAAGAAAGAACAGAAACGGAAAGCACAACTTTGTAAACTAAATGACATACGTGTCGCCTGTTAAATTATTATAAGAGGAAAACTGAAAAGTGATATAACACACTGTACAGCACAGGAACATGTTTCCATCGAAAGAACAGAAACGCAAAGCACAACTTTGTAAACTAATTCACATACGTGTCGCCTGTTCAATTATTATAATAGAAAAACTGAAAAGTGATATAACCCTAACCCTAACCCTAACCCTAACCCTAACCCTAACCCTAACCCTAACTTGTTCCTAACAGGAACAAGTTTCAAATGAAAGAACAAAAATGAAAATCACTAATTTGTAAACTAAATCACATATGTGTCGCTCACTCCATTAGGATTACAGGAAAACTGAACAGTAATATATCTCACTGTACAGCACAAGAACAAGTTTACAACGAAAGAACAGAAAAGCAAAGCACTACTTTTAAACAGAATCACCTGTGTGTCGCTCGCTCAATTAGGAATACAGGAAAACTGAAAATTGTTATCTCGCACTGTACGGCACAGAAACATGTTTCCATTGAAAGAACAGAAACGCAAAGCACAACTTTGTAAACTAATTCACATACGTGTCGCCTGTTCAATTATTATAACAGGAAAACTGAAAAGTGATATAACCCTAACCCTAACCCTAACCCTAACGCTAACCCTAACCCTAACCCTAACCCTAAGCCTAACCCTAACCCTAACCCTAACTTGTTCCTAACAGGAACAAGTTTCCTAACAGGGACAAGTTTCCAACGAAAGAATGTAAATGAAAACACTACTTTGTAAACTGAATCACATGTGTGTCACTCGCTCAATTAGGAATACAGGGAAACCGAAAAGTGTTATCTCACACTGTACGGCACAGAAACTAGTTTCCATCGAAAGAACAGAAAAGCAAAGCACAACTTTGTAAACTAAATCACATACGTGTTGTCCGTTCAATTATTACAACAGGAAAACTGAAAAGTGGTATATCACACTGTACAGCACAGAAACAAGTTTCCAAGAAGAACAGAAACCAAAAGCACTACTTTGTAAACTAAATTACATGTGTTTCGCTCGCTCAATTAGGAATACAGGGAAACCGAAAGTGTTATCTCACACTGTGTGGCACAGAAACAAGTTTCCAAAGAAAGAACAGAAACGCAAAGCACAACTTTGTAAACTAAATGACATACGTGTCGCCTGTTTAATTATCATAAGAGGAAAACTGAAAAGTGATATAACACACTGTACAGCACAGGAACATGTTTCCATCGAAAGAACAGAAACGCAAAGAACAACTTTGTAAACTAATTCACATACGTGTCGCCTGTTCAATTATTATAACAGGAAAACTGAAAAGTGATATAACCCTAACACTAACCCTAACCCTAAGGCCCTAACCCTAACACTAACCCTAACCCCTAACCCTAACCCTAACCCTAACCCTAACCCCTAACCCTAACCCTAACCCTAACGCTAACCCTATCCCTTACCCAGCCCTAACCTAACCCTAACACTAACCCTAACCCTAACCCTAACTTGTTCCTAACAGGAACAAGTTTCCAACGAAAGAACGTAAATGAAAAGCACTACTTTGTAAACTGAATCACATGTGTGTCACTCGCTCAATTAGGAATACAGGAAAACCGAAAAGTGTTATCTCGCACTGTACGGCACAGAAACTAGTTTCCATCCAAAGAACAGAAAAGCAAAGCACAACTTTGTAATCTAAATCACATACATGTCGCCCGTTCAATTATTACAAAAGGAAAACTGAAAAGTGATATATCACACTGTAGAGCACAGAAACAAGTTTCCAAGAAGAACAGAAACCAAAACCACTACTTTGTAAACTAAATCACAAGTGTGTCGCTCGCTCAATTAGGAATACAGGGAAACCGAAAAGTGTTATCTCACACTGTATGGCACAGAAACAAGTTTCCAAAGAAAGAACAGAAACGCAAAGCACAACTTTGAAAACTAATTCACATACGTGTCGCCTGTTCAATTATTCTAAGAGGAAAACTGAAAAGTGATATAACACACTGTACAGCACAGGAACATGTTTCCATCGAAAGAACAGAAACGCAAAGCACAACTTTGTAAACTAATTCACATACGTGTCGCCTGTTCAATTATTATAACAGGCAAACTGAAAAGTGATATATCACTTTGTACAGCACAGAAACATGTTTCCAAGAAGAACAGAAACCCAAAGCACTACTTTGTAAAGTAAATCACAAGTGTGTCGCTCACTCAATTAGGAATACAGGAAAACTGAAAAGTGTTATCTCGCACTGAACGGCACAGAAACAAGTTTCCATTGAAAGAACAGAAACGCAAAGCACAACTTTGTAAACTAATTGACATACGTGTCGCCTGTGCAATTATTATAACAGGAAAACTGAAAAGTGATATAATCGTAACCCTAACCCTAACCCTAAGGCCCTAACCCTAACCCTAACCCTAACCCCTAAACCTAACCCTAACCCTAACCCTAACCCTAACCCTATCCCTTACCCAGCCCTAACCCTAACCCTAACCCTAACCCTAACCCTAACCCGAACTCTAACTTGTTCCTAACAGGAACAAGTTTCCTAACAGGAACAAGTTTTCAACGAAAGAATGTAAATGAAAAGCACTACTTTGTAAACTGAATCACATGTGTGTCACTCGCTCAATTAGGAATACAGGAAAACCGAAAAGTGTTATCTCGCACTGTACGGCACAGAAACTAGTTTCCATCGAAAGAACAGAAAAGCAAAGCACAACTTTGTAAACTAAATCACATACGTGTCGCCCGTTCAATTATTACAACAGGAAAACTGAAAAGTGATATATCACACTGTACAGCACAGAAACAAGTTTGCAAGAAGAACAGAAACCAAAAGCACTACTTTGTAAACTAAATCACAAGTGTGTCGCTCACTCAATTAGGAATACAGGGAAACTGGAAAGTGTTATCTCACACTGTATGGCACAGAAACAAGTTTCCAAAGAAAGAACAGAAACGCAAAGCACAACTTTGTAAACTAAATGACATACGTGTCGCCTGTTCAATTATTATAAGAGGAAAACTGAAAAGTGATATAACACACTGTACAGCACAGGAACATGTTTCCATCGAAAGAACAGAACCGCAAAGCACAACTTTGTAAACTAATTCACATACGTGTCGCCTGTTCAATTATTATAACAGGAAAACTGAAAAGTGATATATCACATTGTACAGCACAGGAACAAGTTTCAAATGAAAGAACAGAAAAGCAAAGCACTACATTTAAACAGAATCACCTGTGTGTCGCTCGCTCAATTAGGAATACAGGAAAACTGAAAAGTGTTATCTCGCACTGTACGGCACAGAAACACGTTTCCATTGAAAGAACAGAAACGCAAAGCAAAACTTTGTAAACTAATTCACATATGTGTCGCCTGTTCAATTATTATAACAGGAAAACTGAAAAGTGATATAACCCTAACCCTAACCCTAACACTAAGGCCCTAACCCTAACCCTAACCCTAACCCTAACCCTAACGCTAACCCTATCCCTTACCCAGCCCTAACCCAAACCCTAACCCAAACCCTAACCCTAACCCTAACCCTAACCCTAACTTTTTCCTAACAGGAACAAGTTTCCAACGAAAGAACGTAAATGAAAAGCACTACTTTGTAAACTGAATCACATGTGTGTCACTCGCTCAATTAGGAATACAGGAAAACCGAGAAGTGTTATATCGCACTGTACGGCACAGAAACTAGTTTCCATCGAAAGAACAGAAAAGCAAAGCACAACTTTGTAAACTAAATCACATACGTGTCACCCGTTCAATTATTACAACAGGAAAACTGAAAAGTGATATATCACACTGTACAGCACAGAAACAAGTTTCCAAGAAGAACAGAAACCAAAAGCACTACTTTGTAAACTAAATCATATGTGTGTCGCTTGCTCAATTAGGAATACAGGGAAACGGAAAAGTGTTATCTCACACTGTATGGCACAGAAACAAGTTTCCATTGAAAGAACAGAAACGCAAAGCACAACTTTGTAAACTAATTCACATACGTGTCTTCTGTTCAATTATTATAACAGGAAAACTGAAAAGTGATATAACCCTAACCCTAACCCTAATCCTAAGGCCCTAACCCTAACCCTAACCCTAATCCTAAGGCCCTAACCCTAACCCTAACCCCTAACCCTAACCCTAACCCTAATGCCAACCCCTAACCCTAACCCTAACCCTAACCCTAACGCTAACCCTAACCCTAACCCTAACCCTAACCCTAACCCTAACTTTTTCCTAACAGGAACAAGTTTCCTAACAGGAACAAGTTTCCAACGAAAGAATGTAAATGAAAAGCACTACTTTGTAAACTGAATCACATGTGTGTCACTCGCTCAATTAGGAATACAGGAAAACCGAAAAGTGATATATCGCACTGTACGGCACAGAAACTAGTTTCCATCGAAAGAACAGAAAAGCAAAGCACAACTTTGTAAACTAAATCACATACGTGTCGCCCGTACAATTATTACAACAGGAAAACGGTAAAGTGATATATCACACTGTACAGCACAGAAACAAGTTTCCAAGAAGAACAGAAACCCAAAGCACTACTTTGTAAACTAAATCACAAGTGTGTCGCTCGCTCAATTAGGAATACAGGGAAACCGGAAAGTGTTATCTCACACTGTATGGCACAGAAACAAGTTTCCAAAGAAAGAACAGAAACGCAAAGCACAACTTTGTAAACTAAATGACATACGTGTCGCCTGTTCAATTATTATAAGAGGAAAACTGAAAAGTGATAAAACACACTGTACAGCACAGGAACATGTTTCCATCGAAAGAACAGAAACGCAAAGCACAACTTTGTAAACTAATTCACATACGTGTCGCCTGTTCAATTATTATAACAGGAAAACTGAAAAGTGATATATCACATTGTACAGCACAGGAACAAGTTTCAAATGAAAGAACAAAAAAGAAAATCACTAATTTGTAAACTAAATCACATGTGTGTCGCTCGCTCCATTAGGAATACAGGAAAACTGAACAGTAATATATCTCACTGTACAGCACAAGAACAAGTTTCCAACGAAAGAACAGAAAAGCAAAGCACTACTTTTAAACAGAATCACCTGTGTGTCGCTCGCTCAATTAGGAATACAGGGAAACCGAAAAGTGTTATCTCACACAGAAACAAGTTTCCAAAGAAAGAACAGAAACGCAAAGCACAACTTTGTAAACTAAATGAAATACGTGCCGCCTGTTCAATTATTATAAGAGGAAAACTGAAAAGTGATATAACACACTGTACAGCACAGGAACATGTTTCCATCAAAAGAACAGAAACGCAAAGCACAACTTTGTAAACTAATTCACATACGTGTCGCCTGTTCAATTATTATAAGAGGAAAACTGAAAAGTGATATAACACACTGTACAGCACAGGAACATGTTTCCATCGAAAGAACAGAAACGTAAAGCACAACTTTGTAAACAAATTCACATACGTGTCGCCTGTTCAATTATTGTAACAGGAAAACTGAAAAGTGATATATCACATTGTACAGCACAGGAACAAGTTTCAAATGAAAGAACAAAAAAGAAAATCACTAATTTGTAAACTAAATCACATGTGTGTCGCTCGCTTCATTAGGAATACAGGAAAACTGAAAAGTAATATATCTCACTGTACAGCACAAGAACAAGTTTCCAGCGAAAGAACAGAAAAGCAAAGCACTTCTTTTAAACAGAATCACATGTGTGTCGCTCACTCAATTAGGAATACAGGAAAACTGAAAAGGGTTATTTCGCACTGTATGGCACAGAAACAAGTTTCCATTGAAAGAACAGAAACGCAAAGCACAACTTTGTAAACTAATTCACATATGTGTCTTCTGTTCAATTATTATAACAGGAAAACTGAAAAGTGATATAACCCTAACCCTAACCCTAATCCTAAGGCCCTAACCCTAACCCTAACCCCTAACCCTAACCCTAACCCCTAACCCTAACCCTAACCCTAACGCCAACCCCTAACCCTAACCCTAACCCTAACTCTAACGCTACCCTAACCCTAACCCTAACCCTAACCCTAACCCTAACTTTTTCCTAACAGGAACAAGTTTCCTAACAGGAACAAGTTTCCAACGAAAGAATGTAAATGAAAAGCACTACTTTGTAAACTGAATCACATGTGTGTCACTCGCTCAATTAGGAATACAGGAAAACCGAAAAGTGTTATATCGCACTGTACGGCACAGAAACTAGTTTCCATCAAAAGAAGAGAAAAGCAAAGCACAACTTTGTAAACTAAATCACATACGTGTCGCCCGTACAATTTTTACAACAGGAAAACTGAAAAGTTATATATCACACTGTACAGCACAGAAACAAGTTTCCAAGAAGAACAGAAACCCAAAGCACTACTTTGTAAACTAAATAACAAGTGTGTCGCTCGCTCAATTAGGAATACAGGGAAACCGGAAAGTGTTATCTCACACTGTATGGCACAGAAACAAGTTTCCAAAGAAAGAACAGAAACGCAAAGCACAACTTTGTAAACTAATTCACATACGTGTCGCCTGTTCAATTATTATAAGAGGAAAACTGAAAAGTGATAAAACACACTGTACAGCACAGGAACATGTTTCCTTCGAAAGAACAGAAACGCAAAGCACAACTTTGTAAACTAATTCACATACTTGTCGCCTGTTCAATTATTATAACAGGAAAACTGAAAAGTGATATATCACATTGTACAGCACAGGAACAAGTTTCAAATGAAAGAACAAAAAAGAAAATCACTAATTTGTAAACTAAATCA